>NC_077232.1:302690480-302830480 GCF_027887165.1 Monodelphis domestica | reverse complement strand
TTCTCACTAGGTTCAAAGGAAACCAAGAGCAATATATTCTGATCTTTGCTTGTAAGTTACTACAAATTCAAACTTTAATTAATTGAAATTGATGGATAGATTATTAACATTAAAAATTTTAGTTAATTAACTTTGATCCCCTACCATAGTTTACAAAAGCTGAAGAAACATCTTTCCCCATATGTTTTTTTCTACTTTCTCCTTTTCAGACCTTGGCCTCATAGGCATTGTTTAATCCACTATTACTAGCAATAAAATTGACTTATGTTATTCAAAAATATAGAAAAAGAAGACTATTTCACCAATGTGTTAGTTATGAGGAAGGTCAGAGCCAAAGTCATGTCTTGCCAAAAACTGAAGGTTCTGACTCTTACAAAATGCTGACACACAGTCCAACCATTCAGATGTTTCAGGAGGACAATTGGAGTCTCTCTGGAATTCTTTTTAGGAAGTTTTCTCCATAGAATAGGAGTCAGGCTCCATCTTCTCAATATGTTTCCCCATGATCTTGGACATTTGACAGCTTCTCAAGTCTTCTCTGGAAAGAAGTCCATCTCAGTGCCTCGCATAGTTCATCAGGCAATGACAGCTGTCTATCCCCATGACAATGACACTGACAAGATCCAAAGTCTTTCTGATAGGGGTTATTTTAGTTGCCAATCTAGCTAGAATTCACCCCATCCTCGACTTTATTTCCGAGAAGCCTTATTTTCTTTAAAGTTCAACTTGAGGGGTAGCTACCATGGCAGAACCTTTCCTGATCACCATGGTTGGAAGTGTAGCTTCCTCAGTATGTATATTTATCTTGCTGTGCTTCTCCAGAAGAATGGAGGCTTCTTGAAGGCAGGAACTGGTTTTCAGTTTGAAACTCATTTTCATCCCCAGTACCTGGCACAGTGCCTTTCCTACAGCAGACACTTGTTGAAATAAATTGATCCCCATGTATGCCCACTATCTGCAGGGATGGTGTGTGTATTTGTAGGAGAGGGCACCCTATGAGGGAAACACTCTATTTTCAAGGATGGGCAAAGGGTTGATTATACTACCTCAATCCCAGCCCTCCCCAAATCATTGTTTCATGCTTGTTTTTTTTAATCCTTACTTTCCATTTTAGAATCAATACTGGGTATTAGTCCTAAGGCAAAAGAGTGGTAAGGGCTAGGTCATGGGGGTTAAGTGACTTACCCAGGGTCACACAGCTGTCAAGTGTCTGAGGCCAAGATTTGAATTCAGGACCTCCCATCTCTGGACCTGACACTCAAGTCACCCAGCTCCCTGCCCCCATAATAAAGGGTGTGTGTGTGTGTGTGTATGAGTATATGAGAGAGAGAGATTCAGAGAGATACACAGAGATAGACAGACCATATAGATAGATGCAGAGATAGAGACACAGAGGAACAAAGTCATACAGAGGGAGGAACAGACACAGATAAATATTGCCAAAGAGGGATTCCAGCTGCTCTGACATTTGAATCCCTTCAGCATTTGGCCAGTTTTTTTTTTAAAAAAAATATCTCATATTACTTTCCCTTACTCAACATTCTAGGCAAACCAGCTTGCTTGCTCTTCTTCATACATGACATGACATTTCATCTCGCCCATTTCCATACCTCTTCACCAGTTGTCCTTCCTACCTGGAACATTCTCCCTTTCATCCTGAGCCTTTTGGGATTCATGAGCTGTTTCAAGGCCCAGCTCAGCTGCCAAGTTGAATAGTTCTATTATCAGGAAGTTTTGTCCAACTTTAAGCTGCTACTTTGACCCATTACTTCTGCTCTGCTTTGTGGGGCCCGGGACAGTGACTCTCCTGCTATGGGAACACTTTTGTCTTTCAGAATAACAGGTGCTTGTGGAGCACAAGTTTTGGCAGAAGGAATAGATCTGACATAATGATTTCCATTTCTCATTATCACTCACTTGGTGCTATAAGAATATCATGGTGCTCTTTATCACTGTGAAAGAGATGCATAGGCTCTATACTTCGACATTTCAGAGGTCAGTTTGATAAATAATGAGCCAATTAATCTGATACCCAAAAGTGGAATCACAGAATGCTTTGTTAAAACCTTTATTTTCTGTCTTAGAATTGATCAGTTCCAAAGCAGAAGAGTGATAAGGAATAGGCAATTTAGGTTAGGTGACCTGTCCAGGGTCACACAGCTAGGAAGAGTCTGAGTTCAGATTTGTACATGGGACCTCCCATCTCTAGGCCTGGCTCTTTATCCCGTAAACCATTTAGCTGCTGCTGAATAACAAAATGTTAAAGATAGAAAGAACTCAGGGATCTCTTCTGTCCCTTCTTTTTATAGTTGCAGAACAGAACAAGCCATGAATTTTACATTGCAATTTGCAAGTTTGGTTGGAAGGATTGTTCTGAGTTAGGGGAGTACTAAATGTCTATCCCTCTATTCATCAATCAATCAATGAATCAGCCTTCATTAAGCATCTAATATGTCCCAGAAACACACTATACTACACTATATTTACCATACTGGAAGCTGGAGACCCTGACAATGACACAAAAGTTCTTACCCTCAAGGAGCTTACATTCTATCAGGAGAGAATATGTATTCATATAATTAGATATAATCTATTTAGAAAATAAAACCAAAATAATTTGGGGAAGGGGTACTAGCAGCTAGAGGCATCAGAACTGGATTTATTGAATTTGAGTGGAGCCTTGAGGGGACCTCTTCAGTGATAGGGATATCTAAAGCCACAGTTATTTTTCCCATGTGGACAATTAATATTAATTTGAACCCCTTTTTGGCACCCCATGAATACCTTTAGATTTTATTTTATTTTTTAAAACCTTACCTTCTGTCTTGGAATCAATACTGTGTATTGGTTCCAAGGCAGAAGAGTGGTAAGGGCTAGGCAACGGGGGTCAAGTGACTTGCCCAGGATCACCCAGATGGGAAGTGTCTGAGCCCAGATTTGAACCCAGGACCTCCTGTCTCTAGGCCTGGCTCTCAATCCACTGAGCTACCCAGCTGCCCCTACCTTTGGATTTTAAAGGAAAAAAAAGTTGGGTTTTAAGACTGAAGCTATGAACTTGCTTCTTTCACCTAGCTGAAGCAGGGTTGAAATAAGTTCTTTGTTTCTCTGTAAACAAATTTCTTGAGTGATGAAGCAATTAAATGAGCTAGGCAGATTCAGGTGAAGAAGAGCACACATTCTGTGCAGCAATTGTAAAGTATTGGTGACTCCTGACATCCCTCTTCTTGTCCAGACTGAGGTCAGAGTACTTCCATTAAAGAGTCCGCAGAAAGAAACATCATGGAGAGCGTAAGTTGGCCAAAGGGAAAAGAAATTGCCCTCTTCCCTTGGAACTGGGGACCGAGGCATATAGTTTGACTCAGGGTTGACACAGCTGGATCGCAGAGTGGGGAGGCTAAGAGAATAGCCAGTCATGTGTGGCTGGTGCTTTTTCTTTCTCTGGCTTACTTTTTCTTATTGAATAAACAATTCTAAATTAAGATACAGTCTCTGAAGAATCTTAATCATAATTTCTTGGCATTTTTTTGCAAAGGAAATGAAGACGAACCAGATTAGCCTTTTGGTTTGACCAGTCCCTGGACTTTGGAAAGAGTTGTAGCTTTGGAATTTTTATGCTTGTGGAAAATAATATAACCAAATGACTGAGGAGATATGGACCCACAGTTTATTGGGAGCAGGAGATATTGTGGAACCATGGACAGGGGAAATGAAACCTAAATGCTCAATCACCTGGAGAGGATATGGGCGTGGGGATTGGGGAACACAGCAAGGCAAAGAGTGAAGGGCCTTCCCCTCAGTCCACTGTTTGCTAGGGCTTTCTTTTAACTAATCATTTTTGCTAAGTCATGTTTCAGTATACTCTAAACCTGGCTCTTTGCTACAAAGCACTGACCTTGGTTCTGATCATGGCATTCATCTTGGTTTGCTCTGTCTTTATAGACAGTCATTAAGGAGCCTCATTGCTCACACTTGAGACCTCATCAAGATGATCACTGGGCATTGCATGCCCTTATCTTTATTTTGTATGTCAGTAATTCATCTATTACTAAGACTTTCAAAAAAGTTGCCTGGGATATGCAGGCTAAATGACTTTCCCATGGTCACACACATAGAATTTCTGAGTCAGGTCTTCAACCTCAGTTTTTTTGATGCCACAAAGGATTTTATAGAACTAGAAAAAATAACAACAAAGTTCATTTGGAGGAACAAAAGGTCAAGAATATCAAGAGAACTAATAAAAAATGTGAGGGACGGTGGCCTAGTGGTACTAGACCTTAAACTATACTATAAAGCAGTAAACATCAAAACAATCTGGTACTGGCTAAGAGACAGAAGGGAAGATCAATGAAATAGACTTGGGGTAAATGATCTCAGCAAGATAGTGTATAATAAACCCAAAGATCCTGCTTTTGGGATAAGAACTCATTTTTTATTTCCTTTTAAACATTATTTTATTTGGTCATTTTCAAACATTATTCCTTGGAAACAAAGATCATTTTATTTTCTTCCCTCCCCCCTCCCTCCACCCCTCCCATAGCCAATGCGCGATTCCACTGGGTATCACATGTGTCCTTGATTCGAACCCATTTCCATGTTGTTGGTCTTTGCATTAGGGTGTTCATTTAGAGTCTTTCCTCAGTCATGTCCCCTCAACCACTGTAGTCAAGCAGTTGCTTTTCCTCTGTGTTTTTATTCCCACCATTTGTCCTCTGCTTGTGGCTAGTGTTTTTTCTTCTAGTTCCCTGCAGAGTGTTCAGGGACATTGCATTGACACTAATGGAGAAGTCCATCACCTTCGATTGTACCACAGTGTATCAGTCTCTGTGTACAATGTTTTCCTGGTTCTGCTCCTCTCGCTCTGCATCACTTTCTGGAGGTTGTTCCAGTCCCCATGGAATTCCTCCACTTTATTATTCCTTTGAACACAATAGTATTCCATCACCAGCATATACCACAATTTGTTCAGCCATTCCCCAATTGAAGGGCATCCCCTCATTTTCCAATTTTTGGCCACCCACAAAGAGCGCAGCTATGAATATTCTTGTACAAGTCTTTTTCCTTATTATCTCTTTGGGGTACAAACCCAGCAGTGCTTTGGCTGGATCAAAGGGCAGACAGTCTTTTATCGCCCTTTGGGCATAGTTCCAAATTGCCCTCCAGCATGGTTGGATCAATTCACAACTCCACCAGCAATGAATTAATGTCCCCACTTTGCCACATCCCCTCCAGCATTCATTACTTTCCTTTGTGTCATGTTAGCCAATCTGTTAGGTGTGAGGTGATACCAAAGAGTTGTTTTGATTTGCATCTCTCTGATTATAAGAGATTTAGAGCACTTTTTCATGTGCTTATTAATCGTTTTGATTTCTCTGGCTGAAAATGGCCTGTTCATGTCCCTTGCCCATTTTTCAATTGAAGAATGGTTTGGTTTTTTGTACAATTGATTTAGCTCTTTATAGATTTGAGTAATTAGACCTTTGTCAGAGGTTTTTGTTATGAAAATTGTTTCCCAATTTGTTGCTTCCCTTCTCATTTTGGTTACATTGTTTTTTTTTGTACAAAAAGTCTTTCTCTTCCCACAAGTCAGAACTCATTTTTTGACAAAAACTGCTGGGAAGATTGGAAAGTGTTGTGGCAAAAATTAGGTATAACTCATACTCTATATCTAGATAAGGTCAAAACAGGTATATGATTTAGACATAAAGAGTAATATTATAAGTAAATTAGTAGAATATTGAATACTTTACCTGTCAGATCTATGGAGAAGGGAAGAATTTATGCCAAAGAAGAGATAGAGAATATTACAAGATGTAAAATCAATAAATTTGATTATGTTAAATTTAAGAGTTTTTGTGCAAACATAACCAATGCAACCAAGATTAGAAGGGAAACAACAAACTGGGGAAATTTTTTATAATAACTTTCTTTGATAAAAGTCTCATTTCTCAATATATAAAGAACTAAATCAAATTTATAAGAATACAAGTCATTCCCCAATTGACAAATGGTCAAAGGATATCAATAAGCAGTTTTCAGATGAAGAAATAAAGAAAGAAAAAAATCATCATATGAAAAGTGTTCTAAATCCCTCTTGATTAGAGAAATGCAAATTAGAACAACTCTGAAGTACCACCTCATACCTATCCGATTTGCCATTATTATAGTAAAGGAAAATGATAATATTGGAAGGGATGTGGCAAAATTAGAACACTAATGCATTGCTAGCAGATCTGTGAACTGATCCAATCATTCTGGAGGGCAATTTAGAATTATGTGGCCCAAAGTGTTCTAAAATGTATACCCTTTGATCCTGTAATGCCACTACTAGGTTTGTATCCCAGAGAGATTTAAAAAGTGGGAAAAGACCTAGTTGCACAAAAATATTTATAGCTACTCTCTTTGTTGGAAATTGGAAATTGAAGGGATGTCCGTCAGTTGGGGAATGGCTGAAAAAATTATGATACAAGATGCTGATGGAATACTATTGTGCTGTAAGGAATGATGAACAGGATGATTTCAGAAAGAGCTGGAAAGACCTTCATGGACTGATGCAGAATGAAATAAGCAGAACCAGGAGAACATTGTACACATTAACAGCAATATTGTGGTAGACTTGGCTATTATTGGCAATGCAATGATTCAGGACATTTCTGAGGGTCTTAAGACAAAGCATGCTATCCAACTCCAAAGAAAGAAGTGTTGAAATCAGAATACAGATGAAAGCATAGGATTTTCCAATTGTTTATTTGTGGTTTTGTTTTGGGGTTTTGGTTTTATAAGATTACTCACTTAAAAAATGAACAATGAAATATCTTTTGCTCAATAATACATGTATACACTGCCAGCCCTTAGAGGGGGAAGGGAAGGGAGGGAGATCAGTTTGATCATATAACTTAGGAAAACTTTTTTGGTAATTTGTTGTTATATGTAAGTGGTAAAAAAATAGAAAAAATAAAAAAGTGATGCCACAAAGGGCCCTTTGTCTACCTCTGGTCATGCTTCTCAATGATGCTTAAAAATAATAGCAACAACAACCAGAACAGCTGGATCCTTTAAGGTTCTCAAAGAACTTTTTATACAATATATCTTTTGATTTGCTCAGTAAGCCCATGAGTTTAGGTATTTTATTGCATGGATTGCACTAGTTAGAAACTTAATCACTGAAGGTACTGTATTCCTTTTAGTCATGCTTTTTAATTCTCCTATATATATATATATAATATATATATACAAGTTGCTAAGTTTTGTTAATTCCACCTCTACAATAGCTATCACATCCCCCCATCCTCTATTCCTACAACTGTTACCAGTTGAGACTTTCATCATTTCTAACCTAGACTATTGCAATAGACTCTCAACTGATACCCTTGTCTTCAGTCTCTTCCTTCTCTAATCCATCCTTGACACAACTTATAAATGTATATTTCTTTTTTAATAATATTCTGTTTTCCCACAACTATATGCAATACAATTTCTGATATTTGTTTTTTAAAATTATGGGTTCCAAATTCTCTCCTTCCCTCCCACTGTTCCTTCTCCTGTAGATGGTATGCAATCTGATATAGATTAAAAAATATCCCTTTCCTTCTATCTTAGTATCGATTCTAAGGCAGAAGAGTGGCAAGGGGTAGGCAATTAGGGCTAAGTGACTTGCCTGGGAAATATTTGAGGCCAGAATTCTGATATAGATTTTACATGTGCAATCTTAGGAAACATTTCTCCCTATTAGACATTTTGTGGAAGAGAACTTGAACAAGATAAAAAAGAAGAAAGTGAAAAAAAGAAGGTTTTGGAATGCATTCTGACTGTCAATTTTTTCTCTGGAGGTAGATGGAATTTTTCCTCATGAGATTTGGAATTGTCTTAGAACACTGTATTGCTGAGAATAGCTGGGTCGTTCACAAGTGTGAATCAAATAATATTGCTCTTATTGTGTGCAATGTTCCTCGGCTTTTGCTTTGCATGAGGTCATATAAGTCTTTCCAGGTTTTTCTGAAAACATCTTGCTCATTTCTTTTTTGAATTTTTTTCTTTTTATTTTTTTTTAAACCCTTACCCTCAGTCTTGGAGCCAATACACAGTATTGGCTCCAAGGCAGAAGAATGGTAAGGGCTAGGCATTGGGGGTCAAGTGACTTGCCCAGAGTGACACAGCTGGGAAGGGTCTGAGGCCAGATTTGAACCCAGGACCTCACATCTCTAGGCCTGACTCTCAATTCACTGAGCTATCCAGCTGCCTCCGCTCCTCATTTCTTATAGCAAAATAGTATTTCATTACAATCATATATCACAACTTGTTCAGTCATTTCTTAATTGGTGGGTAGTCCCTCAATTTCCAGTTCTTTGCTACCACAAAAAGAGCTGCTATAAATATATATTTATATATTTTTTGTACATACAGATCCTTTCCCCAGTTTTGGATCTCTTTGGTATATACACCTAGTAGTGGTGTAACTGGATCAAAAGGGGATCACAGTTTTAGAGCAATTTGGTCATAGTTCCAAACTGATCTCCAGAATAGTTGGGTCAGACCAAGACTCTGACAGTGCATGAGTGTTTCATAAATCGATCACCCTAAAGCATAGGGCTGCCCATGCTAGTCTTCTGTTCAAAAAGTTGCCCACAAGTCTTTGGATCAGAATTACTCATATACATACAATTTACCATCATTAGATTGTAAGCTCCTAACTGACAAAAGAGGTGTATGATATCTATCTTTGTGTACTATCTCTTTTGTATATGAATAGTTTGGTTCATGGAAGGTACAGAAAAAGAACAATTGTATAGGAAAAAATGATATGATCTACTCATGAACAAATGTAAGGACTAAGATAAAATGTTGAGTCCTGGATTCAGATCTGACTGCAGATAATTCCTAGTTGTGTGACCCTGGGCAAGTCACTTGACCCCCATTGATTAACCCTTACTACTCTTCTGCCTTGGAACCAATACTTAGTATTGATTCTAAGAGAGAAGGTAAGTTTTGATTTTTTTTTAAAGAGAAAGTTTTGAGGAGAGGAACAGGTCATTCTAAAGACCAGTTAGAGAATAGCCCCTCAGATGAATATGCTGCGAGAAGCTATTTGAAGCCAGGACATTGACTAAGGTAACCATTGCTAAAAGGCAATGTATCCATCAGCTCATTTGTATGTGACTCTTTAGTTTTAAATGTAATTAACTTAAAATTGTAAATTAAATAACTGGAGATTTAAAAGATATTATATAAGGATGCCTGGGTACACATATGACAAAGATGAATTTCATCTCATAAAGTAAAGATGAGTCACTAACCACCTGGAGGCATTGATGGAGATATTAGAAACTGTTCGGAAGCCAGTAGGAGAAGAATCTCAAAACAGAGAGAAAAAGAAGCAAAAAAGTTAGAATTGAACACACCATGGTAGTGGTGTGATGCTTTCTTAGTGTCTTGGAAAGTGAAAATGGGTGACAATAAGATGGCTACCACTTCAGTGGGTCAAAGGCAGAAGAGGAGCAGTTTTGCCCATTAGTGGAATGATGAGGACCAACAGGGGAGTAGCTATGAGAGAGGTGGCTCCACGTGCTGCAGACATCACATGAAGAATTGTGAATTGTTCTGGGCACATCTGTTTCCTCCACGATACATCTACCTGGTAGCTTTATGTAGTGTGTGGCTACTGTCCCTTATGGACATGGAAGGCTTTAGTGGGAGAGTATGACCAGGGTTTATGTTGAAAATGGGATATGTTGGTTATTCTTACGATTTCCTTGTATCGAGTAACTGAGATGCTTGATTATTCATGGCTTTCACACTTTTACCTTTTAGTTTAGTAAATATTTTGTGTTTAAAGCAATGGTTTCCTTAGTATTGATGTTAATAAAGAAGGTAAGAATTAAAAAAGAAGACAATTCGATAGTAAGAGGGGGAAGAAATGGAGAAAATATTGAGTGGATTTGTTATAGAGGAAGGCACAACTCTGTGGACATTAAGTCACAATAGCATGAAGAAGGATGAGATCCTTGCTCAGGTGTAGAGGCTGTAATTTTTGGAATCCACTTTGTTAACAGTCTAACTTGATTCCTTCCATATTTATTTCCTGTTATTTCAGAGCTTTCAGTCTTTTTAGTTACAGGCTTTCTGAATCATTGCCTTGGGTAACTCTATGGAATATTATAGAACTTTGGTCACTAAACATAAACTACAAAAGAGTCTTTATCTTTGGCTTTATCCCATCCCTTACAAATACATATATCTAACTTCCCCCATCCCCAAACTATAGAAACTGGATAGACCCTGTTTGGATTATTGGAAAGTCAGAGAAGCAGCATCAGTTTTCCATGATGTTTAGTATCTTTCCCTATGAAGATAAAAACAGAATGTGTTTAATTAAGAAGGAAAGAAACAAGCACTTATTAACTGCCTACAATGTGCCAAGTACTAAACCCTTCACAAATGTTATCTCATTTGATGTTCACAACAACCCAGGGAGGTAGGTACTATTATTATCCCCAATTTATACCTAAGGAAACTGAGGCTGACAGGAGTTAAAGGATTTTTCCCCTGGGCCACAGAACTAATTTGAGGCCAAATTTGAACTCAGATCCTCTTGACTTGGATATAGTACCCTATCCCCTCTAGCTGTTTTTTTTAAAAATATATTTTATTTTATCATTTCCAAGCATTATTCGTTAAAGACATAGATCATTTTCTTTTCCTCCACCCCACCCCCCATAGCCGATGCGTAAATCCACTGGGTATTACATGTTTTCTTGATTTGAACCCATTGCTTTGTTGATAATATTTGCATTAGAGTGTTCATTTAGAGTCTCTCCTCTGTCATGTCCCCTCAACCTCTGTATTCAGGCAGTTGCTTTTCCTCGGTGTTTCCACTCCCATAGTTTATCCTTTGCTTATGAATGGTGTTTTTTTCTCCTAGATCCCTGCAAATTGTTCAGGGACATTACACCACCATTTATGGAGAAGTCCATTACGTTCGATTATACCACAGTGTATTAGTCTCTGTGTACAATGTTTTCCTGGTTCTGCTCCTCTCGCTATGCATCACTTCTTGGAGGTTGTTCCAGTCTCCATGGAATTCCTCCACTTTATTATTCCTTTGAGCACAATAGTATTCCATCACCAACATATACCACAGTTTGCTCAGCCATTCCCCAATTGATGGGCATCCCCTCGTTTTCCAATTTTTGGCCACCACAAAGAGCGCAGCTATGAATATTCTTGTACAAGTCTTTTTGTCCATTATCTCTTTGGGGTACAGACCCAGCAGTGCTATGGCTGGATCAAAGGGCAGACATTCTTTTGTCGCCTTTTGGGCATAGTTCCAAATTGCCCTCCAGAATGGTTGGATCAGTTCATAGCTCCACCAGCAATGCATTAATGCCCCTACTTTGCCACATCCCCTCCAGCATTCATTACTTTCCTTTGCTGTCATGTTAGCCAATCTGCTAGGTGTGAGGTGATACCTCAGAGTTGTTTTGATTTGCATCTCTCTGATTATAAGAGATTTAGAACACTTCTTCATGTGCTTGTTAATAGTTTTGATTTCTTTATCTGAGAACTGCCTATCCATGTCCCTTGCCCATTTATCTGTTTTTTTTTTAAACCCATATCTTCTGACTTAGAATTGATACTAGATATTGGTTCCAAGGCAGAAGAGAACCAAGGGGTAGGCAGTTGGGGTAAAGTAACTTGCCCAGGGTCATATAGCTGGGAAGTGTTTAAGGCCATATTTAAAAGGAGAACCTCTTATCCTTAGACCTTACTTTCTATGCACTGAGCCACCCAACTGCACCCCCACCTCTCCAAGTTGGTTCTTAATCTTTAACAAGCTGATTTATTGATAAAATGGCATTTCCTGTAAGTTTAGGTTGATTTGATGGAACTAATGTTGTCTGTAAATATAGTATATTATGAACCTTTAGATGTAATGTGATTTTAAAAAATCGTGCCAGGAATTAGGAGACAAAAGTTCTAATCTTGGTTGTTGTTCAGCTCACTATGGGAACTCAGTCCAACTCTGTTATCTCTGAGCCTGTTTCCTCTGTAAAAATGGGGGTAGAGTTTCATTCTTCAATACACTCTGATTCCCTGTCTTTGTCTTTCATAATATTCTAGAAATACTATTTTAATTTAATAGAACTTAAATATTACTCATGAAGGGTCCTCCCACCCCCTTGCAGTGCTGATGCTTTGACTTCAGGATTATGGTTCTGAATTCCCTGTTTGGGTTCCTAAGGCAGGCAGGGACGGTTCAGGTTGAAGTTATTCTTAAAGTGCAGTATGCAAATTAAATGGAGGAAGGTGACTTTTTGTCCCACATAATTGTGTTTTCAAGAAGGAACAGTTAGAATTCTACATTAACTAAAATGCTATTAGATTGGGAGGAAAACCCATAAAAAGCAATGCAATGTTTCAATTACAAAGTACTCTTAAGCACAAGCTGTACAGAAGAAGCAATTATCCCTAGTAAAATTGTCAGTATTCAGAATTCAGAAAATTCTTTCTATTATTGCCCATGTTTAAAAAGGTTTTTGGTGTTTCCACAATTCTATGGAAAGAGCTGAAAGGTTCACTTTTTAATTTGTATTTGCCTGAAGCATAGCGTACATTATTATCCATTATAATCCATCACAGATGCCTGGAAAAATTAGCATCCTCACAGAGTCCTAGAGAAGATGGAGTGGCCTTTTTTTTGACTCTTTTAACATATTTCTTGACAATTTAATGGCAAGAAGAGAATTCTGGGACATTACTTATCAATTCTGGTTTCCCTTCAAAATATAAATTTATAAATCTGCACCAAATCAATATGGCTTCACTCATGGGAATAGCTTCATGGATTGACTGCCACGAATAGGTTTAGCAATGAACAGATAAGATTTAGATCAAAAGGAAGTGTAAGCTAAACCAAAAGCAAGAACACAGACACTACCGAATGTTGTATGGGGTACTAGAGATACAAAGACAAAAATGAAACAGTCCCTCCCTGTCCTCAAGGAGCTTATATTCTCTGCTTTGACTGCACAGTGTGTCCAAGGAATCTTTGTTGAAAACTATGATCCTACAATAGAAGACTCCTACAGAAAGCAAGTTGAGGTTGATTGCCAACAGCGTGTGCCTGGAATCCTCGATCCAGCAGGAACAGAGCAATTTACAGCAACGAGAGATCTGTATATGAAGAATGGCCAAGGGTTTGCACTAGTCTATTCTATTACAGCTCAGTCCACGCTTAGTGACTTACAGGACTCGAGGGAACAGATTTCACGGGTTAAAGATACCGAAGATGTGCCCATGATTTTGGCTGGCAATAAATGTGACCTGGAAGATGAACGAGTAGTTGGCAAAGAACAGGGTCAGCATTTAGCAAGACAGTGGTGTAACTGTGCCTTTTTAGAGTCTTCTGCAAAGTCAAAGATCAATGCTAATGAGATATTTTATGACCTGGTCAGACAAATAAATAGAAAAACACCAGTGGAAAAGAAACCGAAAAAGAAATCGGGCTGCTGCTTTGGACCCCACCATGCAACAGCTCTGAGCCAGATTACAGGAATGAAGAACTGTTGCCTCATTGGAAAGTGCCAGCATTCCAGACTTCAAAAAACCATTAATTAATTAACAACATACTTGAAGAGGCTTCTCCTGTTTCATATATTATGTGAAGAATCTAGATCTTATAATGGTTTGCACAAGTTCCCTGGAGAAAAATTGCTCTGTGTATATCTCTTGGAAAATTAAGACAATAGTATTTCTCCTTTGCAATAGCAGCTATAGCAGATGTGAAAATAAATATACTTGACTCTAATGCGATTATACAAAAGAGCATGGATGCATTTCAAATGTTAGGTATTGCTACTCTACTTAAAGGATTTCATATTGACCTTTTTATCATAATTCCTCCCCATCAAGCACTAAAAAGTTGAACCATTATACTTTATATCTATAATGATATAGATATAGAATATGAAATTTTCCCCACAAACTCACTGCAGCAAATAACTTTTTTGAGTCATTGGCTTCATCTTATATTTAAAAGTTATGGAATATCATTCTGCCATTATATTCTAATTAAAATTGTGCATAATGCTTTGGAAAAAAAACGGGTCTTTTATAGGAAAAAAACTGGGATAACTGATTTCTATGGCTTTCAAAGCTAAAATATATAATATACTAAGCCAACTCTAATATTGCTCCTTGTGTTTTACTGTCACAGATTAAATGACAGCTTTTATGGATGATTAAATTTTAGTACATTTTCAAAAAAAAAGTATTTACTTTGTGCCAAGCACTGTGCTAAGTACAGCCGATACAAAACAAAACAAAACAAAACAAAAACAGTCCGTGCCCTTGAGGAGCTAACCTTAAATATTTTTATTAAGAATATTTTATTCTTCTCCCAATTCCATGTCAAAACAAGTTTTAACATTCAGTTTCAACATTTTTTTGAGTTCCAAATTCTCTCCCTCCTTCCCTCGCTCCCTGGGATGGCAAGCAATCCGAGAGAAATTCTTCATGTGCAGTTATGTAAAACATTTTCCCATTTGTGGAAGAAAACTGACACCTCATCCCCCACCCCCTCCACCATCCAAATGAAGACAGGAAGTGAAATGCAGCATACTTTGGTCTGCACCCAGCCTCCATCGGTTCTTTCTCTGGAGGCATATGGCCCACTTTTTGCAGAGAGTAAGATAAGGGCTACTTGGTTCTGCCAGCGCTAGGAGGGGGAGGTGTGAGCAGGATGTAGGATGGCGGAAGCTGGATAATCTCTCCTCTCTCCAGGAGGGCTTTATCTGCCAACCCCATCTCAAATACTTCTAGTCTGGAGGTACCATGTGGCTTCTGAATGAAAGCAGCTTCCTGGATGGTTCTCAAGGGGAGGGTAGCCCTTAGCTTAGCCTCCTCCCACCAAACACTGGCTACAAAGAAGGCTATCCCAAGAGCAGGCAAATGCCTGTATCGAAGAAAACAGCAAACAGAAACCAGATAAATTATTCAGGTTAAAGTATGCCAAAGAATACACTCGATAAGACGAACACTTCAGTTGGAAGTGACATGAAGTCTCTTCCCTGGAGAAAGAACGCTTTTACCTGGGATGTTCTGCTCTCAGCAGTCTCTAGGGCTGCAAGCTCTGGAAGTCAAGGGACATGAGAGGGTGGTGGAGTGGGGAATGGCAGCTTCCCTCCGGTCCAAGGCTCTCAGGACTCTAATTTCACTTTTCAAAATTCTGTTCCTTTTCTTCCTCCTAACTCATCCCTTGAAGTCCTCTTTCCAAGTATATCTTTGATCTCCAAGTAAATCTCTTCCTCACTCACACAATGCCATGTCTCAGTGGTCTTTCAGCAAATCAAGCACATTTCTTTAAACATGATGCAGCAGCACAGCATATTCAGGATACCAACGCTTGAAAGGGTAGAGGTAAACACACATACATAAATGTGTACATATTTTAAATATACGTATTTTAGATCTGATAGTGACATTTCCCTTTCCTTCTTAGTTTGTTTCATTATTTTTTCCAAATAATAAATCAATCAATAAGCAGTATCATTAGTGGAAAGAACCCTGGCACAGGAATTGGAGGAACTGGGTTCAAATTTCACCTCTCTACCTGTGCTGCCTTAGGTAAGTCACTTATCTTTTCTGGGTTTCAATTTTGCCATCTATGAAATGAGGCAATTTGAGAAGATGCCCTTTGAGGTCTCACCCCACCCTAGATCATAGGTCCGATGATGTATCAGGCATTGTACTAGTTACACATATTGGGCAGTGGTGGCCAGAGAAGGGAGTTTTGGTTCAGGCAGGCAAAGGGACTGAGCGTGGAGCCAGAGGAAGTAGATTGTCATACTTTTTCTGGTAGCAATGGTAATAGTAATTTGATTATTGTTCCCTGAGCTAGCGGTGGACAGGGTGAGACTTAGGGGAGTGATGTACATAGGTGGCAGTTGTTGGATATATGACAATATGTTCATATTGACCAGGCTCTCATGTCCTGGTGGATGGCTGGTTTGGATGGACCATGGTGATGTGTGTGTGTGTGAGTGTGTGTGTGTGTGAGTGTGTGTCTGCCTGTACATCTACGTGGGCTTGGGAGACAGAAATGGAGAGAGGCAGGAATACAGAAAGAGAGAGACAGAGATAGAGGAATTTAATGAGAACTATGAGGCATGCATGCTCACAGTCTATTGAAGATATTTTTAGCTTAATAATACACATAGAAACCCAACATCAGCTGAGAGCTGTTGGCACATAGACTATGAAGGGAAATTTCGACTTGAATACAAAACTATAGATTATAAAAAATGAGTTGTAAGTAATGAAAAAAATTATAACAATAAAATGGAAATTCTAAGACATACTTATATCTGGAATGGAAGTAAAACTCAATACCTGTCCTAAGTTCAGCAGGGTTTGTCGTGTGAGCCATCACCTGAGAAGGATGCAAGAAGCAGCTAGTGCTCCTTTGGCCATCAGAAAGAAAAAGGAAAGAACAGAACCAAACTTCTGCTTTCTTCCCTCAACTAGAAGGTGAGATTGAGCCAAAGTAAATCTGGTACACGTGTGTCGCAAGTCTCATTTACTTCTGCTTAAGCCTTACTACATACCCTTCATCATGAATTCAGGTCTGTTCAGCTTTACCTTCTTGAGAGACAGGGACAAGAGTGGACCTTGTATAATACCAACTCCATTAACCTAGAAGAGCAAAGGAGGTTTCTCCTTCACCAAGGTGTGGGGTCTATGTCGAAATGCGGGTGTCCTGCCTCGTTCATAATGTTATGACATCCTATCAGTCTGTGACCTAATTGGGTCCAGTTGTTTTTTAGGTCTGTTTTCCTGGCCAGAGCTAAGTTACAGGGCAGAGGGTCTGATTATTTGGTTTCATAGTAGTATTTATATTTATCTTTGAAATATCAAAGTGTATTTTGGTATGTTAGTTCTCATATTTTAAATGATATTTCTCTTTTTAATCTATTTTTATTGGCTCAGTTAATAATATGTAGAATTGATGTTGCATTTTGTGGCTTTCCTTCATGTGTTGCTAATTGAATGAAGCTATTTATTATTTTGATTAATTTTGTTGTTAATTCTCTTGGATTTTCTAATTTAAAAGTCCCATCTTCCTAAAGGAAAGCTATTTTAGTCAAATTTCCTCAATATTTATGACTTTATGTTTCTAGTCTAATTGCTATAGTTAGTCTCTTTAGAAGTAGGACAAATAAAAATAGTGATAACTCCTCCCTCCACCGTATTCTTGGTGGGAAAGTTTCAAATATTCATGGATTAAAAACAATGCTAGATCTTGGTATCAGGTGAACACTTTTTTCCCATGTTAGGGAAATATTGTCTCACGTCACTACTTTTTGGAATTGTTAGCATGAATGGATATTGTATTTTCTTTTCTAAAATGCATTTTATTTAATTAAACATTTCTCAATTACATATAAAATTTTTACAATTACTTAAAAAAATTGAGTTCCAAATTCTCTCCTTCTGTCCTGCCTTTCCCCCTTTCCTTAGGAAGGCAAACAAATTGATATCTATTATACACGTGGAAACATGCAAAACACATTTTCATATTAACCAGATTGCAAAAGAAAACACAAACAGAATAGGACAATAAAATTAAAGAGAATAAGAAAAAGTATTATTCAATATTCATTAAGAGTCATCAGTTTCCTCTCTGGAGATAGATTGCATTTTTCATCATGTGCTTCTTGGAATTATATTGGATTGTTGTCATGATCAAAGTAACTAAGTCTTTCGCAGTTGATTATATCCTTATGAAATTACTGCTATCGTGTACAATGTTCTTCTGCTCACTTCACTTTGCATTATTTCATATAACTCTTCCTGGGTTTTTCTTAAATCATCCTTCTCATCATTTCTTGGAGCATAATAGTATTCCATCACAATTATATACAACTACTTATTTAGCCATTTCTTCATTGATGGGCATTCATTATTTTTGTACACATTTTCTCTTTGGGATACAGGTTAATAGTGATGTTGCTGGGTTAAAGAGTATACACGGTTTTATAGTTGTTTGGGAATGGTTCCAAATTGTTCTCTAGAATGATTGGGCCAAATCACAACTCTACCAACAATGCATTCATGTCCTAATTTTTCCATACCCCCTTCAGCTTTTGTCATTTTCCTTTTCTCATGTTAACCAATCTGATAGATAAGAAGAATTAGCTCATAATTATTTTAATTGGCATTTTTATGGTCAGTAGAGGGTTAGACATTGTTATATGTGAGTATTGATAAGCTTTGCCTTCTTTTTCTGAAAACTGCCTGCTAATATCCTTTGACTGTTTATCAACTGGAGAGATGGCTCTTGTTTTTGTAAGTTTGACTCGGTTCTTTATATGTTTGAGAAATAACATTTTTATCAGAGAAACTTCTTATAAAATTTCCCCCTCAGGTTTTCTGTTTTCCTTCTGTTTTGACTGCATTAGTTTCATTTGCACAAAAGCCTTTTAATTTCATGTAATTGAAATATTCTTTTTATGCTGTGATGCTCTCTATCTCTTGTTTGGCCACAAGGTCTTTCCTTATCCATAGATATGGCCGGTATACTTTTCCATACTCTGTTAATTTACTTAGGATATCTTTTATGTCAACCATTTGTCCATTTTGGTATTATCTTGGTATTTGTTGTGAGATATTGATTTATATCTCATCTCATAAGGTGTTTCTGTCAAATTGGTTTCCAGTTTTCCAGAAATTTTGGTTAAAGTTTGCATTCTTATCCCCAAATCCTGGATCTTTGTGTTCATCAGACTCTTAATTATTATGCTCATTTACTGCTGTGTATTGCGTATGTAATCTATTCCAGTGACCCACCATTCTATTTCCTTCCTCCTTCCCTCTCTCCCTCCCTCCCTTACATCTTAGAATCAATACTGTGTATTGGTTCCAAGGCAAGAAGAATAGTAAGGGCTAGGCAGTCCAAGATGACACAGCTGGGAAGTATCTGAGGTCAGATTTGAATCTAGCACCTCTCATCCTTGAACCTGGCTCATAATCCACTGAGACACCTACCTAACCTGCCCCTCCCACATCATTCTATTTATTTTTAAACCCTTACCTTCAGTCTTGGAGTCAATACTGTATATTGGCTCCAAGGCAGAAGAGTGGTAAGGGCTAGGCAATGGGGGTCAAGGGACTTGCCCAGGGTCACACAGCTGGGAAGTGTCTGAGGCCAGATTTGAACCTAGAACCTCCCGTCTCTAGGACTGGCTCTCAATCCACTGAGCTACCCAGCTGCCCCCTATCATTCTATTTCTTAGCCAGTATCAAATTCTTTTGATGATCACTGCTTTGTAATGTTTGAATTCTGGAATCGCTAGGCAAACTTCCTTCACATTTTTAAATTGATTCCTGTATATTCTTAATCTTTTGTTCTTCAAGATAAATTTTGTTAGTCTTTTTTTCCAATTCTATAAAATAGTTCTTGGGTAGTTTGGTTGTCCTGGCACAAAATAAGTAAATGAATTTAGGCAGATTTATAATTTTTATTATATTAGCTCAGTCTACTCATAAACAATGAGTATTTCTTCAATAATTTAGAACTATTTTTATTTCTGTGAAATGTGTTTTGCGATTGTGTTCATATAATTCCTGTGTTTGTCTTGGAAGCGAGACTCTCATGTATTTAATATTGCCTTTTAGTTGTTTTACATCGAATTTCTCTTTTGATCTCTTCCTGCAGGGTTTTGTTGGTGGTATATAGAAATGCTGATGATTTGTGGTTTATTTTATATCCTGCAACTTTGCTGAAGCTTTTGAGTATTTTACCTGGCTTATAAAATTGATTCTCTAAGCTTCTTTCTAAATATACCACATTATCTGAAAAGAGCAATAGTTTTCATTCCTCATTGATTATTTTTGTTCCTTTAATTTTTTCTTGTAACAATTGAGGCAGTACTTGAGAGGCAGTATTTTTTTTTCCTTTTCCTCCTGCATAAAACCCTTACCTTCTGCCTTAGAATTTGTGTTGTGTATTTGTTCCAAAGCAGAAGAGCAATAAGGGCTAGGCAATGGGGGTTAAGTGACTTGCCTAGAGTCATACAGCTAGAAAGTGTGTGAGGTCAAATTTGAACTCAGGACCTCAATTGCTAAGCCTGGTTCTTAATCCACTTGAGTCAAATGCCCCTGGCAGTGTTTCTTAATTTTAAAATAATTTGTTAAGTGACCAGTCAAGACATCCTAATTATGGTCAAAGAATTGTCCAACAACCCCAGAAACTCCTGCCCCAGATTCCTATATGCAATTTGGGAGCTCATTATTCACCTCCTCCCTTGAACTTCTGAAGACATCTCTAATTGGCAAATAGCTAATTAGGAGGCAGTCCTTCAAATTCTCAAGTCCTTCCCCTCACCAACAGGTAGAAAGGTGATGGTTTATCATGCATACCAGAAAAGAATTACTGTAAAACCTTACTGTTAGCCCGATTCTGTGAAAGATTCCTAAGGACAAGAAAATGCAAAAATCTGTAGATTGGAGGTGCCTAAGGTTCACAGGAACTGATCTGGCCTTTCTACTCTAGACCCCTGATCTGAGGATTCATGTAGTATATGGAAAAATAAATTCTCATGTTGCTATAGCTAGCATTTCTAGAACAACGTGGAATACGAGTGGTGATAAGGAACATCCTTGCTTCACTCATGATTTTATTGAGAAGGCTTCAATTTTATCCTTATTCTAGATAATGCTTGCTTATCATTTTAGGAAGTGTTTCATTGATTCCGGTGTGTTTTTTTAAACTATGAAAGGGTTTTGCATTTTCTCAAATCCTTTTTCTTTAGCTATTGATAGAATAACTATATGGTTGTTGCTTTTGCTGTTGATGTGGCTAATTTTATTGATAGTTTTCATAATATTGAACCAACCCAACATTCTTGGTATATATTCCACCTGGCTATAGAGTGTGTGATCTTTAGAATATATTTATCTGTTTTCCTTGCTAGTATTTTATTTGAAAAAATTTGCATTGATATTCATTAAAGAAATTAGGCCATAGTTTTCTTCCCCCTCTTTTTTCTTTCTACCTTGTTTATCATTTTTTTTTGGTCATAAAATGAATTTGTTAGGACTCTTTTACCTATTTTTTCTTTTTTTCCTTTCTGGTAACTTTTGATTTTAATGAAAAAGCAGTTTAGAAAGAACTGTAGTAAATTGACAAAGTACTATTTTTTGCCTTGTTCACTTGGGAGATCAACTTATTGATGCAGCAATTATCTTCCAGAGTTCCTTTTCTCTATTGACAAGTAGATGGTAGACGCAGTTTTCCAATTTGAGTGATTCTGTAGTGTTTTAAATGAAGCATCTGTGAAGTTAAATTATAAAAAAAAATCAGTTGCCACCATTATGATAGTAGTATGAACATGTAAGTCAGAAATCTCATCTTCAGACCAAGTGATAGGAATCTGAAGACCAGACACAAATCATCTTTCAGACAATCCAGTTCATTAACCTTCTACTAGACCTCCTCCTATTGTAGTCAGGTGCCTGTTTAGGACCACATTCAGTTCACATCTGGGCAGGTCTTCACCATATCTGTGCAATCCTGGTGCTAGCCCCCAGCTCAAGCACAGTGCAACCTTTGAACAGATTATAATGGAAAAGAAGCAAAAGGAAAAGCTCCTCCCCATGTCTGTTTGCCATTGTCTTCCAGCGAGGTGGCATTTATACGCTCTGGCACACTAGAAAACCAAAACCAAACCATCCCTAGAGAATTTCAGAATATTTTAGCCATATTATGGTGCATATTTCCTTGCTCCTCTTTGTCAGTGAAATTTTTTGCTCCCTGGGTTAGAATATTCGATTGTATCTTATTCTTGATGTCTCTTTTTGTTTCATCACAGAGAAAAGTTATGGTCTTCTTACCCCTTCGAAATTACCATAATTATCGAATACTGCCTCTATTATTGTGCATGAGTGAGTTTGAATTTCATTCTCCTTTTAAAAATCGATGCCATTGCTTTTTCTTGCATAGGATTTCTGAGTACTTCTGTCATCATATACGATATTTTCTACTTGAATATCCTTTTCTTTTTTTTTACCATTATTTTGAATATCTTTCCAAGAATCTTTGTTTTGCAGACATTTGAATTGTGATAGAAGAAAATAAGTTGGCTGACAGCATACAGATGCACCTTGGGTTGTCTTTTGTTTAGGGTGTTTAGTCGTACATCAGACAGCACAGTGCCACTTTTAATGTAATCTTGTCCAAAGCTTCCCCCTCTTCTGGGTCTACCATTGTGCAGTTTTGCTATTAATCTGAATAGGTGAATATGGCTCACAAGGTCATGGCTGATTAGGAGTGGACTTGCCAGTCCTCAAGCCCACGCATTGTAGGAAACTGGAGACACATCCTCCACTACCCCCCTGGTCTACTTTTATCTATTTTTAAAAATAGTATATGTAGTACTGGGATTAATTTTCCCTCCAGCGTTTGGTAGAATGTACTTGAAAATCATTCTGGTCTGAGGGGTTTTTTCTTAGGCAGTCCAGTAATGGCTTGTTCAGTTTCTTTCTTTTGTGAAGATAGGGTTATTTGAGTATTGGACTTCCTCTTCCTTTAATCTGGGCATTTAATATTTTTGTAAATATCCATCCATTTCACTTAGATTACCAGTTGTCTGCCACAGAACTGGGCAAAATAACTACTAATAAATGCTCTGATTTTTCTTCATTGGTGGTGCATTTATTCTTTTCATTTTTGATATTGATAATTTGATTTTCTTCTTTTGTTTTTTAAACCCTTACCCTCCATCAGTACTGTGTATTGGTTCCAAGGCAGAAGAATGGTAAGGGCTAGGCAATGGGGATTAAGTGACTTGTCCAGGGTCACACAGCTAAGAAGTGTATGAGGCTACATGTGAACCCAGGACCTTCCATCTCTAGACCTAGCCACTCAAGCCACTGAAACACCTTGCTGCCCTCTTCTTTCTTTAAAAAAAAAATCAAATTAACTAATAATTTGGCTATTTTATAATTTTTTCATAGCCAATTTTATTTATTATTTCAACTTTTTGACTTAAGTTTTATTAATCTCTCCTTTGTTCTTCAAGATTTCCATTTTAACTTTTAATAAAAAATTTGTTCTTTTAATTTTTAAAAGTTGCACACTCAATTTATTGACATATTTTTAACTCTTTAATTAATTTTGAGATATAAATTTTCTCATACATACTGCTTTAGCTTCATTCTACTTATTTTGGAACATTGTCTCATTATCATTCTCTTTAAATTATCAGTTGTTTCTATGATTTGTTCTTTGACCCATTCATTCTTTAAGATTAAGTTGCTTAATTTCAAATGAACTTTTAATCTCTACTTCCATGGTCTTTTATTAAATATTATTTTTATTGCATTGTGATCTGAAAAGGGTTCATTTAATATTTCTGCTTTTCAGAATTTGGTTGTGAGGGGTTTATGTCCCAATACATGGTCAGTTTTTGTGATGTGGTCATGGACAGCTGAGAAAAAGGTATATTCCTTCTGTTTTCATTTAATTTTCTCCTGAGGTCCATCATATCTAAATTTTCCAAGATTCTATTAATCTCTTTCTTATTTATTTGGTTATATTTATTTAGCTCTGCTAGGGGAAAGTTAAAGTCTCTGCCTAGTATAGTTTTATTATTGCCTCCTGTAATTCATCTAACTATTCCTTTAAGAATTTGTGTGCTATGCCATGTAGTACATAAATGTTTAGTATTGCTATTACTTCATTGTCTATGATTCCTTTTAGCAAGATGCAGTATCACTGCTTGTCTCTTTTAATGAAGTCTATTTTTTTGCCTTTGTTTTGCCTGAATTCATGATTGCTACCCCTCCCTCTTTTACTTCAGCTGAAGCCTAATAGATTCTGCTTCAGATTCTTATTTTAACTCTGTGTTTGTGTGTCTATTTCAAGTGTGTTTCTTGTAAACAACATATTGTTGGATTTTGGTTTGTAATTCATTCTGCTCTCTTCTTCTATTTTGTGGATGAGTTCATCCTGTTCACATTCCCGGTTATGATTACTAACTATTCAATTCTCTCCATCCTGTTTTCTTCAGTTTTATCCTTCTCTCTCTCTCTCTCTCTCTCTCTCTCTCTCTCTCTCTCTCTCTCTCTCTCTCTCTCTCTGTCTCTGTCTCTCTCCTCTGTCTCTTTTCTCAAGGCTATTTTACTTCTGACCACTTTTATCTGCCCTCATTTTGTCATCTCCCCCTGCCTTTCTTTTGTCTTCTCATTTCCCTGTTGGGCAAGGTAGAATTCCATTACCAGTTGAGTGTATATACATATTTTCCCTCTGAAATAACTTGTGAGTGATTTTCAAGCATTGCCTGCAATCTCCCCACATACAATTTCCCCCTCTGTTGTAAAAACTCTTGCTTATGTACCTCCTTTATGTGAGATAATTTTCCCAATTCTTTCTCTCCCTTTCTCCTCTCAAGGCATCCCTATTTCTCATCTATTCATTAAAAAAAAAATACCATCCCAACATAATCATCTCATTTCTGCACCTTCTTGCAGGTAATCCAATAATTCTTAACTTATCTTTCCTTGATCTAATTTCTGGGAGTTTGCAAGTTTTTGTTGTGCTCTCAGGAGAAGTATGGTCATTACTCTCTTGGTTTTTCAATCAGGTCCTTGGCTAGGAAGGGCCACTTATCCCTTTAGATGGCAATTTATACGTCTCAGATCCCTTCTTTCCTTGGTGTCTGGAGATGTTCCTTAGGGTCCCTGATCCCTTGGGGCCAGAAGTAATACTGCCCCTTAGGACTTCCATTCCCTCTTGACTTCATTGTCCTTGAACTATGACCCCCAAAGCATCTGATCCTGTGTATAAATCCATCTTTTTGCCCTCCTATGCTGTCTTGGACCAGAAGAGTGTCTCACTCTGACATTTTGTTAATTACCCTCTTCCTCTTGATACATTCTTCTCTCTAGGTTTTTGTGACACTAAATTCTTCTAATTCTCCTCCTACCTATCTGATTACTCCTTCTTAGGATCCTTTGCTGGACCTTCATCCATTACATAGCTACATTGGCTAATGGTAGCTGTCCTGGAGTGTTTTGTCCTGGATCCTCTTCTTTTTTACCTCTGTATTATATCACTTGGTGATGTGATACATTTCCACGATTCAATGATCATTTCTATGCTGATGATTCCTAAATCCAAATTAAATTTGATACAGTTAAAATCTTAAAATTAAAGTTCTACACACTCAAGTGAAATAATGCATGCTGACTTCCAGGAGCAGAGCTAAGATTCTATTAACCATTGGAAGTGTAGACAAGGAGTTTAGAAGAGAAGTTATGGTTAGTAGAATAAATTTGGGAATCTAATGGTAATAGTTGGAGCTATGGGATTGAATGAGATTACTAAGGGAAAGAGTGCAAAAATATATGAAGGCCATTGAGAATGAAGTCTTGTGAGGTCATTGCGAGGAAAAGAGGAGTCCAAGAAAGAGACAGAGGAGTGTTTAAAAGGAAGTTGTAGAACCAGAATAGTATGGTCTCTCTGAAGCTGGGGAATCATAGTGTCATAAATTATGTAATAGGGACATTTATGGCCATCATATCTAGCTTAATAGTGCTAAAGATGAGGAAACTGAGGTTAAGTGACAAAGCTTTGCCAGCTTGAGGCAGAATTTTAAGGGAAGGAAATAACCATTTACGTAGCACTTTTTACAAATATTAGCTCACTTGGTACTCATAACAATGCTACAAAATAGGTGCTATTATCACCTCTATTTTTACAGTTACGGCAAACAGATGTTGTGATGTGTCTGGGATCATATAGCTAGTAAATCTCTGAGGTTGGATTTGAACTCAGGTTTTCCTGACTCCAGGATGAACTACACCACTAACTGAACCCAACTTGATTCATTTGAACCCAAGATGTTCCTGACTCCAAGTCTATTGCCCTATCCACTATACTATATCATGCATCGTCTCAGTGAGAATGTTGGAAAAGAATCCAGGAAGAGGTATGGGATTATAGCAACTATTGCTCCTGATTTTGGAAGTTAGTTCCAAAGTTTACTTAACACTAGTATAAGCATACTGCTATTATAAAAACAACTCAGATATGTCTTGTGTTGGCACCTATCTTCCAATACATATTTAACTGGAAGAATAATTTCTTGTCAAAGGGAAATGACTTCTGGACTGTGTGATCTTAACTTCAAATGAAATTTAAAATATCTGAAGGTTGACATGCATTCTTAGGATAAGGAGAATTGATGAAAAGGTTTTTTTTTTTTTTAAACCATGCATTACAAAAAAATTTCCAGGCATCAAAGGCTTTCATGAAACAATATTTTGATGATGTAAATCAAAGTAGGTTGGAAACTCTTGGGAAAAAGAATCTTTCAAAAACTTTCTAGAAAAAGCCCCACTAAAATATAAAAGGGAACCTATGATCATAGATCAGAGAAATGGAAAATAATTGAACTACTTTGTCTTTGTTAATTCTTTTAGCATTTGTTCCTGTGCTTTGTCTATAGCCCATTTCTAGAATCCTTCTTTTATCCACTTAAAAGTATCCAAGGTCTTTTATTTTCCTATTTTGGTGTACATATTATCTCAAAAACAAATTAATTTCCCATTTCCCCATGAGTTTGCAGGCAGGGGTTCTGACTGTAAGAATATATAATTTAATGCAAAGAAGTTAGAAACTTGGACCAATATTATACACACTTCTAAATTACATCTCACAAAAAAAAAATTCTTCTCACTCCCCATCATGGCATAGAAGGTAGTTGGGGGAAAGACTTGAATATAGACTAACTGTCTACTGGAAGCTAAGCAGCATGGGGATAGATCACTGAACTTGAGATTAGAAAGGTGACTTCAAATCCTACCTCAAATCCTACTTTTAATCTATGTAACTTTGGGCAAGCCATTAACCCCCCTTTGAGCTTAATTTTCTCTTCTGTAAAACTGAAATGATAGTAGCACCTACCTCATAATTGTGAGAATCAAATGAAATGTTGCATGAAAAGTATATAAATGCATATTATTATTACTACTGGCCAAAGAAGGGCAAAGCTACCATGGGAAGGCTGATTGTGAATGAAAGAATGAATGCAAAAAGCATCCATGATGTGGTAACTATATGAAAAGTGCTGTGCTAAGGGCTTGGGGGGGGGTTCAAATTGAAAAGCAAGACAGTTCCTGTTCCTACGTTCTATTAAGGGGACACAACACAAAAAAGTGGGTTTAGCTTAAAGTAAGCTGAGAAGGCCCATTTTTCCTTAGGACAGAGCTGTAAAGAATATGGTAGCATATCTTTAGCATTCTTTCCATTGATGAGACAAATTAATTTCTCATCTTGAACCATTTGGTTGTGCCAAAGACTTTGGTGGTGAGAACTCTCTTTTTAGGATCTTCAGTAGCTTTGGGGAGATTATGAGTGGAAAGGGAGGTAGAGGCAACATATGTAGTCCTTTTTAGTGCAGCAATGATTGCAGTATTTGTGTATCTGATGCTTTTGTTAAAAGTAGGTTCTTTGCCTATAAAGAAAAAAAACTGGGAAAAATGGGATTCTGAGTATAATTGATTGATTGATTTTTTTAAAATAAAAACTCCTACCTTCCATCTTAGGATTCTTAGGATAAGGAAAATTGATGAAAAGTTTTTAAAAAAAATACATAACATGGGGGCAGCTGGGTAGCTCAGTGGATTGAGAGCCAGGCCTAGAGATGGGAGGTCCTAGGTTCAAATATGGCCTCAGACACTTCCCAGCTGTGTGACCCTGGGCAAGTCACTTGACCCCCATTGCCTAGCCCTTACCACTCTTCTGCCTTGGAACTAATACACAGTATTGATTCCAAGATGGAGGGTAAGGGTTTAAAAAAAAATAAAAAAAATACATAAAAAATTTCCAGGTATCAAAAGGCTTTTACTGGGAATGTTATGATGGGATTTGGGGCTAGGAAAGAACAAAAGGGAACATTAAAATAAATTCAATTTTATTGGTTGGAAGGGTAGGAAGGAACGGGAGTTTTAGGAGTAACTATACTTATATTTTATCTTAAAAACTAAATTTTATAAACTAACTAAACTATCCTATTAAGCTAATCATTAATTTTCTAATATCCAAGTCTCACACCAGGAGTCCAATCAAATAGGGCCAGTATCTGTTCTTCAGTTGGTAGATGTCCAAGTAGGTCCAGAGATCTTCTTATTGATGCTGCCAGCAGCCAAATCCAGAAAACTGCTTTGCTCTGTTGGTCACAGGATAAACTCCTCTTCAAGCTTTAGGTCCTTCCAGGAGAGCAGACTCTAAGATGAAGCAATTGTTGGGCATAGAATTTTCCCAGATTCCAAGGCTCAGGCTCCCATGTGACCCTTAGTCACATGCTCCTGTCAATCATTCTCTAAGGTTTGCATCTCTCATTTTTTGCAACAGTTTTTGCAAACCTTTCATCCTTTATCACAGGAAAAAGAACCTTTCAAAACTTTTCTAGGAAAAAACCCCTAAAGTGGAAAAAGGAACCTAAGATCATAGATCAGATACACCTTCCATGTACTGGAAGCATGTGTCTGAGGCAAGATGTATTTATTATAACTGGCTGTTATAATACACTAATGGTTATCTGATTTCCTTATTAGATCAGAGATAAATGGATGATTTCCAGAGGTTGATTTAAAGTGAAAAGAGAGAAATTTAGGGGGGGGGAGGTGCAGGATTTACAGAATGTGTTCATGACATAAGTAATGGGGATGTTCTTGATGCAAATAAGATTTTATAAGTCATGGAAAATGACAAAAACATCTTAAGAAACATTTTTTGGCAAGACAGGTCACTTTGACCTACTGTTGCCAGCTTTCACAGTGTGGGTGTATTAGGGAAACGTCATGGTTTTAGGAGTTTGATGCTGGTGCTGCTGAAAAAGGGAAGTCTCTCCTTAGTAGCCAGCAGTCCGAGAATTACAACCTATGACCTCTAATTTAATCGAACATTTATTATTTTGCCTACAAAGATATATTTCTTACTTTATAATTGCCTTTATCTAAGTGATTAGCTTCTTATTGATTGTGAATAACTGAATTCTATGGTGGATATTCATTAGGTCTATTATTATCTGAGACCAATTCTTCCTAAAGCTAATCATCAAAGTTATCAATAACTCAAGGTTATTTTATTTCAATTTTGTCAGTTTGCTCAATCATTCTTATATATCCCTTTCTTATCCTTCTCCTGACTCATTGCCTAAATGTACTCAGACGTCTTCAGTTCTTTCTCTGGGGATGGATAGCATTTTTCATCACGAGTCCTTTGGAATTGTCTTGGATCATTGTACTGACCAGAATAGTTAAGACATTCACAGCTGATTATGTTCTCTTGGTTCTGCTCATATTGCTTTGCATCACTTCATATAAGTCTTCCCAAGATTTTCTGAAACCATTCTGTTCAATATTTCTTATAGCATGATGGCATTCCATCATGATCCCATACCACAACTTGTTCAGCCATTCCCCGTTGATGGGTATTCCCTTGATTTCCAATTCTTTGCCACCACAAAAAAAGCTGCTATAAATATTTTTATACTTACAGATCTTTTTCCTCCCCTCCCTTTTTGAAAAAGCTTTTTGTGATACAGACCCCGTAGTTTTTCTGTTTGTTTGTTTTTGACTGGGTCAAAAGGTACGTACAATTTTATAGCCTTTTGGGCACAATTCTAAATTGTTCTCCACAATGCTTGGACCAGTTTATACCTCTATCAACAGTGTATGTGATTCTCCCAATGTTCCCATATCCCCTCCAATATTTGTCATTTTCCTTTTTTCCCTCACATTAGCTAATCTATTTAATGTCAAGGTGGTATCTCAGTTGTTTTCATTTGTGTTTTCCTAATCAATAGTTATAGCATTCCTCATATGACTAGATAGTTTGATTTTTTTCTCCTGAAGACTGCCTGTTCATCTTCTTTGATTATTAATCAGTTGGGGAATGACTTCTGCTTTTTTCATTCATTTGACTCAGTTCCTTATATATTTTATTTTAAAAAACCCTTACCTTCTGTCTTAGAATTGATTAATTTAAAGTTTATGATATGTATACTATCTATAACATACTAACTGCCTTCTTGAGAGGGAGGGAAAAAAGGAATGAGACAGATTTTTGGACATAGCTTAATGTGAGCATTTCTTTCTCTTTGACAAGCATATTTATTATGATTTAGTATGTATTTTAATAAATAAAATAGGTATTATATTATTATGGTACATATATGTAAGAAATGCAAATAAGATAGTAAGAAAAAATATCGATTCCAAGGAAGAAGAGCACTAAGGGCTAGGCAATTGTGGTTAAGTGACTTTCCCAGGGTCATAGGATTAGGAAGGGTCTGAGATCCGATTTGAACACACTACCTCTTCTTTCTCCAGGCCTGGCTTTCTATCCACTTAAGTCACCTAGGTGCCCCAATTTCCTATATATTTTGAACATTCTTTTTCTGCTCTGGGAAATTGTTATCAGAGGACTATTAAAAAAAATCTCTGGACCTATAGTCAGAGACAGTGTTCTGACAAAACTCTTTTGTTTTCTATCTTTCTCTATTTTTAGGAGATAATCAAATGAGTAGAAGACATTGTTTCTTCCCAACTGAATTTCCAACAAGTGCACATAGTTTTAAGAAAGTCTATGCTTAATACTGTTTATAGGGATAAAACAAATGCTTAAAACAAAGAAAGGGAAAAAAAATTTCCAGGAAGCAAGGCAGTGGATTTACATGGAGGGACCCAAAGCAGGAAAGGAGATACAAAATTATTGCATTAGTGATCTATCATGTGGGAAGTATTAACAGCGCAAGTGCTGTCATTATCCTCTTTGTGTTCAGTCAACCCACTTAGTTTCACACTGAGCCCTGACTCGTTTCTTCTGACAGCTACCTCTGTCCATGCTTGTATTCTGATTGCATTTGATTTCTTATAATCTTCCCTTCTTGAACTCTATATACCTTCTATATGTCTCTTCAGGAGCTTAATTCTTTTTAAAAAATATTTATTTATTTATTTGTTGAGGCAATTTAGAACATTATTCCTTGGTTACAAGAATCATATCATTTCTCCTCCTGTTCCCCCCACCCCCTTGCCTTAGCTGATGCACAATTTTACTGGGAATTACATGTGTCCTTGATCAAAACCTATTTCCATGTTGTTGGTGTTTGCATTAGGATGTTCATTTGAAGTCTACATCCCCAGCCATGTCCCCTTGATCCATGAAACCAAGCACTTGTTTTTCTTCAGTTTTTCTACTCCCACAGTTTTTCCTCTGAATGTGGATAGTGTACTTTCTCATAGATCCCTCCAGGTTGTGCAGGATCACTGCATTGCCACTAATGAGAAAGTCCATTACATTTGATTGTACCACAGTGTATCAGTCTCTGTGTACAATGTTCTCTTGGTTCTCCTTTCACTCTGCATCAATTCCTGGAGCTCCATGGAATTCCTTCATTTTGTTATTCCTTTGAGCACAATAGTATTCCATCACCAACATATACCACAATTTGTTCAACCATTCCCCAATTGAAGGGCATCCATTTTCCAATTTTTTTGCCACCACAAAGAGCGCAGCTATGAGTATTTTTGTACATGTCTTTTTCCTTATTATCTCTTTGGGGTACAAACCCAGAAGTGCTATGGCTGGATCAAAGGGCAGACTGTCTTTTATCACCCTTTGGGAATAGTTCCAAATTGCCCTCCAGAATAGTTGGATCAATTCACAACTCCACCAGCAATGTATTAATGTCCCGAATTTACCATACCCCCTCCAGCATTCATTACTTTCCATTGCTGTCATGTTAGCTAATCTGCTAGGTATGAGGTGATACCTCAGAGTTGTCTTGATTTGCATCTCTCTGATTATAAGAGATTTAGAACACTTTTTCATGTGCTTATTAAGTCTTGATTTCTTTAACTGAAAACTGCTGATTCATGTCCCTTGCCCATTTATCAATTAGAGAATGACTTGATTTTTTGTACAACTGATTTAGCTCTTCATAAATTTGAGCAATTACGCCTTTGTCAGAGGTTTTTGTTATGAAGATTATTTCCCAACTTGTTGCTTCCCTTCTAATTTTGGTTGCACTGGCTTTGTTTGTACAAAAACTTTTTAATTTGATGTAATCAAAATTATTGATTTTATATTTTGTGATTTTTTTTTCTAGTTCTTGCTTGGTTTTAAAGTCCTTTCTCAAAGATCTGACAAGTATACTATTCTGTGTTCACATAATTTACTTATAGTTTCCTTCTTTATGTTCAAATCATTCACTCATTCTGAGTTTATCTTGATGTAGGGTGTGAGATGTTGATCCAAACCTAATCTTTCCGATACTGTCTTCTAATTTTTCCAGGCAGGGGATTAATTCTTATTTGAGTTTCTCTATTTTGGATTTACTGAACTGACTTTTAAAGGTCACTTGGAGGCACGGCTTATCATTCTACATTGTATGGAATTGGTTCCTTTGTTATTCTCTCAAGAACTTAATAAATGATCATCTGGCATGATTAGATTTTAAAAAAGTACTTTAACTGATATAATTTGTTTTTGCATCATCTATATTTCCCAAGTATCCCTTCTCTTCCTCCTCCCAGATAGCCATCCCTTATTATATAAAAGATGAAAACAAAAGGGGAAATTTTCACAAAACTAACAAATATGTCAAAGTCTGGCATTATATGTAGTATTCTACACCTATGATGCTCCTCTTCTGCAAAGAAGTTGGGGGTGGGAGTTGTCCTCATACCTTTTTAAGGTTAAGTTTAGAAATTATATTTCCATAGAATTTGGTTTTGATTGTTTTGATTAGTTCTTTATTTACATTGTTTTAATCATGTGTATGTTGCTTTATTTCATTTTGCCTCAGTTCTCTGCCGTAGTCCTGTGCATAATTTCTTATAGCACAGGAATATTCCATTATGTACCACAACTTGCTTAGGCATTCCTCAATCAATGGGCATCTAAACTTTGTGTATGTACAGAGGCCCCCCCCCCCATTTTTGGTCATTGACCTTCTTAAAGTTTATACCTACCAGTGGATTATCTATGCCAGTCAAGAGTCAACAAACATTTATTAAGTGCCTATGATGTTCTAGGCACTGAACTCAGTCCTGGAGAAAAAAGAGAGGAAAAAGATAGCCCTTTGTTTCAAAACCCTCAGATTAATGGAGGTACTCCAAGTTAAAGGGTGTGAACATTTTAATTATTTTCTTTGCACAATTCCAAATTAATTTTAGAGTAGTTGCATCAGCACACAATTCTATGAACAATGCACATCCTAACGTTTGCTCATAGAGAAAGATGAACACATTTCCCCATAGCTTCCACAGTACTGATTATTTCATTTTTTTTTTGGTTATCATCATATGGCTATATGACTATGATTCACTTTACATATTTTTTTTCAGGTCCTTATCTGTGATTAGATTTGTGAAAGACCAGCTCCCTTACAGTAGGACTTTAGTAGTGGAAGATGGGGGTGAAGTAGAGAGGGAAAGATATAAGATGATAACTTTATGGAGAGACTGACTAAGAGACAGATACAGAGACAACAAGATACTGAGACCAAGGGATACATGATGAGAGAAAGAGAGGCAGAGAGACAGACAGGTAGACATGGAAAACTCCATGAGCTCAACTCTTAAGCTAGGGAGTAGAAGGAACTATGCAGGTGACAAGTAGGGGAATGTAACTTTTAAAAATTAATATTAAATACTCCAAGTATTATATTTAATAATATTTATTAATATTTAACTTGAAGCAAAGGGAAAATAAAAGGCTAGAGAAACTAAGAGAGCTAACCAGCTTTCCGCATGGAAAGGAGAGCAAGAGAGACATTATTTACAGCTTAAAACCCACAACGTAAATAACAAGTAAACAGAAAGGGAATTTTGGAACGAGGAAAGAATGCTGGGAGGTGAAGTCCAAAGGATACACAATTACCACTTATACAGGAGTAAGTTTACCCCCAAGTCCCCTGAAACTAGAGCAAAGTAGAAACGGTTAATTAAAGATAAAAAGTTTTAATTGTGGAAAAGGGCATATGAGAGAGATTAGGATGGATGTTCTAATTATTTTACTGAAGCTTAAAGTAAAACCATCTGTGGTGAAAGACAGAGATAAGTTTGGGTATTTGAGGAGAGACTACTCAGAAATGTGGTTAATGTGAGAGAATGTTAATCACAGATGAATAAAATAGTTGATGAGCAGTGGGAGGGCCCATCTGAAGACACATAATGTGCATTTATACTGAACCCAGGCTGCTTAATTTTATAGCCCACTTGAACAATGTTGAAAGGCTTAGAAAAAGAGAGATCAATTGTGGGATTGATGTAGACATGAGATGGGCAGAGTATAAACAATAGTATAAGGAATTAAATGAATTAAAGGGTTAAATATTGTGGGTTGTTTACAGTCAATATAGAAAACATAGGACAGGGATTCCAGAATAGGAATGGTGGACTGGGATAAAGGAAGGGATCAAGGGAGCAGCAGTCCCTATGTGAGAACATTTTGGGGCAAGACTGGTCAAATAAGAGCTGTAGGAGGGTAGAGGCTTAGGACTCTAATTTCAGAGTTCAAGATCTTAAAAATGAAGAGTGTGGGGAGGTGGTAAAGTCTAAAGTATGAACATCCAAATGGATGGTTGAGGTAGAGGGGGATAGAGGTAATAAGAATTGAAGTTGATCAATTACATATAATCATAGGGTTTAGAACTGGAAGAGAATTTAAAATTAGGAAGGAATCATTGATTTCAATCTAGAAGAGACCCAAGAGACCATCTAGTCCAACCTCATCATTTTGTCTTCCTTGCATTTAGCACAATGCCTGACATATGGCAGGATCTCTTTGTGATGAGAAAATTTGGATATCTGGATAAAGTCTTTTCCTGATATCTCAGCATGGTTTAGAGGTGATCCAAGCTCAAGGGTTATTGAGTTAGTAGAACCCAAGCTCCGCCAAGTCTCCCAGAAAACTGGATTGAATATGGACCTAGTAATGCAGTGATTTTCAACCTGTGGGTCGGGACCGCAGTGGGGGTCGAACAACCAAAACACAGGGGTCGCCTAAAGCCATCAGAAAATACATATTTCCTATGGCTTTAGCTGCTGAGAAATCGCGCTATTTTACAGCAAGATCTCAGAAAGAACGGGGACCATGCTGCCCGCACATTGTACTAATATTAGTTACCTATCAGCAGCCCTCCCCCTGTGAGGGGTGATGGATTTACCCTGTTGCCTGGAGACCGGACTCAAACAGAGACCCAGAGAGAGCACCCAGGAGCTGGCTCCAGAGGGGTTAAGAACAAGTCCTGGAACAGATAACCCCTGGAGTGGATAATGGAGCTGAGTAACCCCAGCAAAGTGAAGTTTCAGCTCGAGCTGGAGGGAGACAACAGGAAGAAGAAGGCAGTGTCTGTGGACCCCCTCCCCAGGCAGGACTTACCTCCCACCCCAGCGCTCAGGCTGCCTCCTGCTGTATTAATATTTCTCAATATATAATTAAATATTGTTTTTGTGATTAATCACTATGTTTAAATTATGTTTGATTTGTAGCAATGAGAATAAATAATGCATATCAGGTATTTACATTCTGAATCATAACTGTAGCAAAATTACAGTTTTGAAGTAGCTACCAAAATAATTTTTTGGTTTGGGGTCACTGCAACATGAGGAACTGTATTGTGGGGTCACGACATTAGAAAGGTTGAGAACCACTGCAGTAATGGATTCTGTATCTGTTATTCATAACTCAGCTTCATTCATCATAGAGAGGGAGATTCATTTCCAGGGTGGGCTCAGGGGGCAAATTATTTGGCCATGGTATGACTTGAAGATGACATCCTAAGGTTTGTGAACAGTATTGGTAAAGATGTTACCTGTACTGTAAAGTCAGGCAGCCTGGTTTTGTAACTAATGAAATCAGCTTTCTTTTGAAACACCATATTGCCTGGAACACAAAAAGCTTTATAATGATGATGAAGAAGATGATCTTGCCGATTATGACATGAGACTAATAATAATTATTGCTTGCATTTATAGATCCCTTTAAGCTTTGCAAAGCAATTTACATATGTTATCTCAAGTGATATTTTACAGATAAGGAAACTGAGGTAGAAAGGATTATGACTTGCCCAAGGTCACTGTCATAATTAAGTGCCTGAGGCAAAATTTGAACTTAGGTCTTTTGTGACTTTAGATAAGTGCTCTATCCACCTACTTTAGACTTAATAAAAGGATTAATTTATGGCCAGTCTCAAGCTGCCTAAAGTAGAGAACTCCCTAGGAAGAAGTTCTTTTGAAGTTAAAAAAAAAAAGCATTTTTATCTCATTCTTGGACCCATGAATCATGAGTCAAACTATTGTCATCCAGAAGAGAGAAACCCATTTTATCTTCCTACTAGGTAGGCACAGGAGCTGCATTTGTGATTTCTACACAAAATGAACTCTCTTTTCTTTCCTCACCCTCATCCTCAATCTCTCTATGGTATATGTGTGTTCAAACTTCCTTTGCCTGCCTCATAAGAATGAGGTTAATGAAATGTCCATACCACCTCCTTTTCCAATCCCCATTAATGTTAGTGCCTTCCTTTTGAGATCATATCCTATTTATTATATATGTATGTATGTATGCTTACATTACATGTATCCATAAATAGTAGTAGTCTCTCGGTAACCGAGGATGACAATTGTCTTTGTGTGCTTTCATCTGTGATGTAGATGAGTGTGCACAAAAACACTTGTGCGTGAAGGAGATTTAAAAGTCGATGCACAGAGACTCTCTTGGCATTGGAAGCCTGGGTCCATTGGCACGAAAAATCGTTACACCTGGAGACTTCCTCAGCTGCATTGGATGGCCATGTTGTCTTTTGTGCCCCAACACTCCCTAAGTACTCCACAGTGCTTTGCTGCGTCGCCATCTCAGCCGTTGAAACTTCTTATTAGTTTCTTCAGTCTGTTCGGCCGAAGCACTCTTCACATGCTGGGTGAGCAAAGCCCTAGTTCATCATGGGTCGACGACCCGATGGCTACCCTCACAAGGTTTAGCCGGCCTGTGGAAACTGTTGCCCGGGGTGTGGCCGCTGCTGCATGCTAGCAGCTACTAGGAGCCACAAGTGAGAGCTGGGTGTCAGGTGGGGGATCAGAGGCTGGAGAGCTGCCCTAGGAGGGCACCACAAACCCTCCATACCAGAGATACTCCTCCTCCCTGAGCACCCCATACACTCCATACATAAATAATATATACACAAATGTGAAAACTATATATGATAGATTTTACAAATCTACTCTATATAAATTTAAATATATTTACACATAATAAAACATAACTATACAACTGAGAAAATATAAATAAAATAAAATTTGTATTTTGTATTTGTATTTGAGAAAATAAAATAAAAATTGTCTATATGTGTATAATTAACACATATTTGTTTGCATATGATCTTCCCCATTAGAATGATTCACTTGAGAATAGGGACTGTTTGCTTGTTTGTTTCTTTGTACTTCTAGTATAAGCATAGTGTCTGGCATATAGTAGGCGCTTAATAAATGCTTATTGACTTAACTCTATCCTCAACCTCACATTTGTATGTTCTTCTGGTTCATCTTGATTATAAAAACTATTAAGTTCCTCCCCCCTTTTTTGTTCATTTTCACCTTACTGTATTCTTTTCATTTCCTTTTCCTCTCTTAAAATCAAGAAACCAGAACAAATCCACATGTTGGCTTTATATTTATTTTCTTTTGCTTTATCTGTGACCCTAGACAGTAGAGAGATTTTTCAGGGACACTTCTCTTTTCCCTCTAATAGAACACAAACACTTAATCACCATTTAGCCCTTTCTAATTGCTCAACTATATTTGCCCTTTTATATTTCTCTTGTCTTGTCTTTGCATTTCAAAAAATACCAAGCTGCAAGAGGGAAAATTATAAGACTGGCCATAAATTAATCATTTTATTAAGTCAAAAGTAGTATGGGAAAAAAGATGGAAAAATAGGTGAGAGATGTATAGGTTACTTCCTTGCTCCTCCATTTAGCTTGTTATTCTCTGACTGCCATTAGGGCCCCTTGGCTACACTTATAAATATGAAGAGAAGAGGGTGAAAACTCCTCTTTTGCCTCAGTTTATCAAACTTTTTCTCCACCCACTAACTCTCATGCATCACATCTCGGGAGCCTACTGTGGATTTCTATTTTGCCTGTGTTGCCCAGCGGGGCAGTCCAGGTGGCAGTGCAGGGGATATCTGCCCTGCCCCCTGTCTCATGATCTCTTGACTCTATTGCTGCCTTTTTCTAGCTGTCATTCTATCCTTGTGGCCCAGTCCACTCAATGATTTCCTTTACACAATCCTCACCTCTGGGTCAAGTTCAGGCTCATGACAATTAAGTAGGTAATTAACAGGAAGTGAAAGTGGTCTCCCTGAGCCCAAGGGAAAGGGAGTCAGTCTTATGTTACGTGGTAAAAATCAACTGACCCTCACTCACTCTGTAAGGGACAACAAAATGTCCCTCAACAGAATGTTCTGGGCAAGGTCCCAGGAATTATAGGACCCCTGAAGTATGCCAGTAGTCACGTAGTCACCTACCTTTCATGTCTGTCCAAGAGCCCACCTGTTATGCTAAACTAGCCAACATCATTAACAGAATGTTCCAGGCATCCCCCATCAAGTAACTCAACTATGACTGCTTTAACCAATATAAACTGCACTCTGCCTCTGCCTCTTCAGAACCCCTTGCTTGGGATCCCCTAGGGTTGCTGGTAATAAACTTCCCCGTGCCTGAATTGCATTGTCTCCGTGTGCTCCTTGGGGTGGTCTTCCACTCGGACCCTAACAATCACTCACCATGAGACCATCTCCAGGAAGCTGTCTGAGAGATATCTTCTAGGCTGAGTTTCAGTCCTGAGCTACTCCGAACTGACCTTTCTAGCCTCCTTTTAAAGACATTTTCTCTTGTCACCTCCCCTAAATTTTCACGTCTACCAATCACAGCAGATGCTTTTCTCCAGGACTGCCCATTCTTTAGTTCTCACCTTCTTTGATTAGATTTTCCCCAGGACTATCTACTTTTTAGTTTTCACCTTCTCTGGTTAGATTATATCTTCTGAGGTACTTCACACTTCTTTGTTAAGCTTACTTTTTGTAAGTTACTTGACCTTTTTGTGATTAATTTAACCTTTGTAGGTACTTAACACCTTTTTGTATTAGATCTAAAAATAGTACTAGTAGTAGTCTCTCAGTAACCAAGGATGACAATTGTCTTTGTGCGTTTTCATCTATGATAGATGAGTGTGCACAAAGACACTTGTGTGGGAGGGAGATTTAAGTGGAAAAGTCGATGCACAGAGACAGTCCCACTCTCTCGGTGTTGGAAGCCTGGGTCCAGTGGTACGAAAAGTCGTTACACCTGGAGACTTCCTCAGCTGCATTGGATGGCCGCGTTGTCTTTTGTGCTCCAACACGCCCTAAGCACTCCACAGTGCTTCGCTGCGTCGCCCTCTCAGCCGTTGAACCTTCTTATTGGTTTCTTCCGTCTGTTCAGCCAAAGCAATCTTCACATGCTGGGTGAGCAAAGCCCTGGTTCACCAGGGGTCTACGACCTGATGGCTACCCTCACAAGGTTTAGCCGGCCTGTGGAAGCTGTTGCCCGGGGTGTGGCCGCATGCTAGCAGCTACTAGGAGCCACAAGATCTAAAAATAGACTTAGCTTAAAGTTCTAGCTTCACTATAAGGTATGAGTTAAGTACATTCATTGTTCAATCAGGAGTTTACAACTTTATCTTCCCCTAAAGTACTATCTGAGTAGGGTGGAGTAATTGTAAAATTCACAGTACTACCCCAGAAATGGGGAAGGGTAAATTTAATTCTCACAGAGCTCTGGACTTTTCTTCAGGAATACTTGAATGTCCTCATCTATTAAAAGTCAATTTTTCTCCCAATAGGATTATACTCAGTCTTTCAAGGTAGGTTAGTTTTGGTTATATCTTTTATCTTTTTGCCTTTTTATATTATATTCCCAGTATTTCCTTTTCTCTATCATTATTGCAGTGTTTGGGGGGCATGTCTGACTGCTTCTTTGGTACTTGAACTGCTTATTTTTAACTATATTTTAGTACTTTCTCTTTAATCCAGAAGCTCTAGAATTGATTATGAAATTCCTGGAGATTTTTATTTTGAGGGTTCTTTCAGGAAGTAACTAATAGATATTTTATGTTCTTTTTCACTTTTGGTTTCTTTTATAATTTTTTGAAATATGGTAGAGGTCCTAATTTTTTTTTTGGCTTTGGTTTTTAGAGACTCTAATAACTCACAAATTTTCTCTCTTTGCCTTATTTTCCAAATCAGTTGCTTTTGACAGTGTATATCTCAAATATTTTTCCACATTGTTTTGACTAGTTTTTTGTCTCATTGAATCATACTGAGTTCTGCTTTCTATTTTCAGGGTGTTTGCCACTTGGGTTATGCTTTCAATATTTTGTTATAATCTGTTCTCTTTCAATCCCCTTCCCTCCAAAGAGATTCAATTTCACTTCTGATTTCATATCTTCTGATTTTTTTTCTTGTCATCTTTGTGGTCAACCAATCCATTCTTAATCTCTCTCTCTCTCTCTCTCTCTCTCTCTCTCTCTCTCTCTCTCTCTCTCTCTCTCTCTCTCTCTCTCTCTCTCTCTCCCCCCCCCTCCCCCTCCTGATTCTACTCCTACTGCAGTCTTAAAATCTTTTTTTTTAGGTTTACCTCTTGGGTTTCTCTTTACTCCTAGAATTTCATTCATGGAGCTTTATTCTATTTACTCATGTCTCTAGACTTTGTGCCAAAGTCAGGTGAATTTGCCTCTCTTTCTCTTGAAGGGGATATCTGGGCTCAGTCTTACTCCCTTTGAACTTTGAATGCCTCTTCCATCTCTATGATACAGTTCTGGATGGGATGACTGGTTGCCAGTAGCATAGTCTTTTCCTTACTTTTTATGTAAATTTGGCATGGGACAGGAGCTGGACCTGAAGCTGGGACTAAGATTTACCCTCTGCTTCAATCTCTAGTTTCTACCTTTGTCTCCAAGATTTCTAATGAAGGTACTGGGTTTGCCCCACATTGATCAGTTTCTCTCTGTCTCTGTCCCCCTTTCCTTGTAAGCATCTTCCAACCTGGGATTGGTCTTTTTCCACTGTAGAAGATGTGAAAGGTTACTGAAGATCTGGGTATTCGAGATCATGCTGGCTTCAGTCTTCCTAGAAAACACTAGTTTCAATGCCTCATATTTGTCTCCTTGATTACTTGACATGGCCACTGAATATCAGAACCCATGCTGGTTTCCATCTACTAGAAGAGTCTCTTTTTCCTCTTTTTTCTCCCCCTCCTCAGGATATCTGTGCACAGTACCCTGTCTTTCTGGGCAGTCTCCTGCCGGAACCTGACTTCATCTCCTTCAGTGGCTGTAACAAGATTCTATAGACTGAGTGGGCTTCAGACCTCTTGGTGGACCCAGAAGTATGCATAGACTTTTGGGGACCCTCTGCCTTGTGTTTTTGCATAGTGACATATCTAGATAACACCTCTTCTGAACAACCTCTGATGAAAATAGAACCTCATCTGGCTCTTTCCTTTGCTGCCAACACAAATTTCAAAATATCATCCTGCTGTGGTTTCCAGGACCTACCCTATCCATGACTTTGGGGGTCCTCAACTAAGTGTGGTGGCAAAGGCATAAATGAGTGATGGGAAGACAGTGGAGAGTGTCAGCCCGGGGCCAGACTTTGCACGGAACTGCTCCATCTGACCCAGAGTTGTGTTTATTTTTATACCCCTTATGGTTACATTTTTTCTTGGCACACAGCTACATTATTCAATAAATGTGTTCAATGCAGAGAACTGGATAAGTGATACATTAATTTTTAACAAATCATTTGATTAACATTCTGTGATCCTTCTATATATGTATATTGTTACTATTGATTCTGACCGCATATACAAAGCCTTTGCAAAAGATAAATGATTTTAACATCATCTGTAATGGGGAAAAACTAGAAGCCTTCCCAATAAGATTAGGAGTGAAACAAGGATGCCCATTATCACCTCTATTATTTAACATTGTATGGGTGTATGGGGTGCTCAGGGAGGGGTAGTATCTCTGGTATGGAGGGCTTGTCGTGCCCTCCTAGGGCACCTTTCCAGCCTCTGACCCCCACCTGACACCCAGCTCTCACTGGTGGCTCCTAGTAGCTGCTAGCATGCGGCAGCGGCCACACCCTGGGCAACGGCTTCGACAGGCTGGCTAAACCTTGTGAGGGTAGCCATCGGGTCGTCGCGGACCCCTGGTGAACCAGGGCTTTGCTCACTCAGCATGTGAAGACTGCTTCAGCTGAACAGACGGAAGAAACCAATAAAAAGGTTCAATGGCTGAGAGGGCGACACAGCAAAGCACTGTGGAGTGCTTAGGGAGTGTTGGAGCACAAAGGAGGACACGGCCATCCAATACAGCTGAGGAAGTCTCTAGACGTAACGACTTTTCATGCCACTGGACCCAGGCTTCCAACGCCAAGAGAGTGGGACTGTCTCTGTGCATCGGCTTTTCCACTTAAATCTCTTTCACGCACAAGTATCTTTGTGCACACTCATCTATTCTGACCCTGTCCACCCTCTTCAAGACCTGCAGCGATGGGGGAGTGGCAACGCAACAGGTGGAGGTGACCACTGGCAGTTGTAGTCATGATCCTGCACGTAGGCGGCCCACGGACCAGTGGTCGCTCGGCCCTGTGGGCATCAGGGACGTTCAGCAGCATACTGGGCGACTGAGCAGCCCTCTCTAGGACAGCACTGCTCACCCTAATCAAGGGAGGGGACTAGAAAAGGTATTCCAAACATTGCCTGCCCTACAAACACCCGGTCAGCACACCGCGGCTGGCAGGTCATCCCTTTAAGTGGTCGAAATCAAAGAAAAAATACAAAGAAACTCCTACTAGGAGCATGGAACATCAGAACATTGTACTAGAAACACTAGCAGTAGCAATTAGAGAAGAAAAAGAAATTGAAGGTATTAAAATTGGCAATGAGGAGACCAAGCTATCACTCTTTGTGGATGATATGATGGTTTACTTAAAGAATCCTAGAGAATCAACCAAAAAGCTAGTGGAAATAATCAACAACTTTAGCAAAGTTGCAGGATACAAAATAAACCCACATAAGTCATCAGCATTTCTATATATCTCCAACACATTTCAGCAGCAAGAATTAGAAAGAGAAATTCCATTTAAAATCACCCTAGACAATATAAAATGCTTAGGAATCTGTTTGCTGAGACAAACACAGGAACTATATGAACACAACTATAAAACACTCTCCACACAATTAAAACTAGATCTAAACAATTGGAGAAACATTGACTGCTCATGGGTAGGACGAGCTAACATAATAAAAATGACAATTCTGCCCAAATTAATTTACTTATTTAGTGCTATATTCATTGAACTACCAAAAAACTTTTTTACTGAATTAGAAAAAAACATAACAAAGTTCATTTGGAAGAACAAAAGATCAAGGATATCCAGGGAAATCATGGAAAAAATGAGAAGGAAAGAGGCCTTGCAGTTCCAGATCTCAAAATATACTATAAAGCAGTGGTCATCAAAACAATTTGGTACTGGCTAAGAGATAGAATGGAGGATCAGTAGAATAGACTTGGGGTAAATGACTTCAGCAAGGCAGTCTATGATAAGCCCAAAGATCCCAGTTTTGGGGATCAAAACCCACTATTTGATAAAAACTGCTGGGAAAATTGGAAGATGGTATGGGAGAGATTAGGTTTGTATCAACATCTCACACCCTACACCAAGATAAACTCAGAATGGATAAATGACCTGAATATAAAGAAGGAAACTAGATGCAAATTAGGTGAACACAGAATAGTATATTTGTCAGATCTTTGGGAATGGAAAGACTTTAAAACCAAGCAAGAACTAGAAAAAAAATCACAAAATGTAAAATCAATAATTTTGATTACATCAAATTAAAAAGTTTTTGTACAAACAAAACTAATGCATCCAAAATTAGAAGGGAAGCAACAAATTGGGAAACAATATTCATAACAAAAACCTCTGACAAAGGTCTAATTACTCAAATTTACAAAGAGCTAAATCAATTATACAAAAAATCAAGTCATTCTCCAATTGATAAATGGGCAAGGGACATGAATAGGCAATTTTCAGTTAAAGAAATAAAAACTATTAGTAAGCACATGAAAAAGTACTCTAAATCTCTAATAATCAGAGAAATGCAAATCAAGACAACTCTGAGGTATCACCTCACACCTAACAGATTGGCTAACATGACTGCAAAGGAAAGTAATGAATGCTGGAGGGAGTGTGGCAAAGTTTGGACATTAAGGCATTGTTGGTTGAGTTGTGATTTGATCCATCCATTCTGGAGGGCAATTTTGAACTATGCCCAAAGGGCAATAAAACACTGTCTGCCTTTTGATCCAGCCATAGCACTGCTGGGTTTATATCCCAAAGAGATAATAAGGAAAAAGACATGTACAGAAATATTCATAGCTGCACTCTTTGTGGTGGCAAAAAATTGGAAAATGAGGGGATGTCTTTCAATTGGGGAATGGCTGAACAAATTGTGGTATATGTTGGTGATGGAATACTATTTTGCTCAAAGGAATACAAAGTGGAGGAATTCCATGGGGACTGGAACAACTTCCAGGAATTGATGCAGAGTGAGAGGAGCAGAACCAGGAAAACATTGTACACAGAGACTGATATACTGTGGTACAATCGAATGTAATGGACGTTTCCATTAGTGGCAATGCAGTGATCCTAAACAACTCGGAGGAATCTAGGAGAAAAACCACTAGGAGAAAATCTACATTCAGAGGAAACACTATGGGAGTAAAAACACCAAAGAAAAACAAGTGCTTGAATACATGGGTTGAAGGCATATGGTTGGGGATGTAGACTCTAAATGAACATCCTAGTGCAAACAACATCATTGAAATAGGTTCTAATCAAGGACACAAGTAATACCCAATGAAATTGTGTGTCAGCTGCGGGAAGGGTGGGTAGAGAGGAGGGAGGGAAATAAAGTTAGTACTGTAACCAAAAAAAAAAAAAGAAATCCGGGGGTGGGGGGGTTATAGCACACACAAAAAAAGATAAATGATTTTGTCACAGGTGGTGTAGCTAGAGGTCAGTTCTTTTATTAACCTGTGAGGTACTTGGGCTTGAGTTCAATAAAAGAAAAGTCATTTTTTCTTTTAATGAAATTGCCAATCAATCAGGAGTTCTTAGAAAACAATCAGCAAACACTATAGCCAAGTTGTGGGATCAAAGGATAAAAGAAACAATCCAGTTTTAAATATAATTTTTCTAGGGTTTCCAAGATAGATTTTAGTTGATAAAACAAGTCACTGAGGCATGGTGTACCAAACTCTTCCTGAAGGGTAATTAATAAACTTGCTTAGGAGAGCTTGTTTCAGGCCTGTACATTGGGTGTGGAATTCTGAGTACAGCTCTATTAGAAGTTAACCCATAAGAGTCTTTTAGGTTTGATTTTGTAAGTGTGATCTTTTGGTGATATTCTGGGGGGATAATGTGGAGTATTAGTATTACTCCTGCAAGTATTTTGCTCTCATATTATTTTTCCTGATGCTAGAGAGAGAACAATAATCATAGTAATTCCAATAGTAAGGAATGTCAGTGAAAGAAGTTACACAGAGGGGGGGCTGAGTGGATGTCTCCATCTTTCCTGGGGGCCACTTTGTGGCCTCTTGGTTTCCACATATGACCATGTCAAACAGCATGACTTTGATGGCCCCCAGCATCATCCTTATTTGTTTATATGCCACAGATCACAAAGAGACTGTAAAGTCCTCAGAGACCATCTCCTTAAGAGACTTTTTTCCTTCGGTATCCTCAGTAAGCAGATATACTAGAGAAGACTTGGAGCAAGGAGACCAACTAGGAAGCTGTTGCAATAATTTAGATCAGAGATGCCAAGAACCTGAACTAAGGTGGCAGGTATATGAGTGGAGAGAAGGGATCAGATGCAAAAGGCATTACATAGATAGAAATGGCAACTTAACATTCGATTAGCTATATGGTGTGGGGGAGAATGCTAAATCCAGGATAATGCTGAGATTTTGAACTTGGGGGTCTTTAAGTATAGGGGTGCTTTCGACAGAAATAGAGAAGTTAGGTAGAAGTGGGTGGGTGGGGTTAGGGGAAGGATAATGAACTTAGTTTTGGGCAAAGCCAGAAGAAAGTAGGATTATGAAAACTCAGGGAAGAGAGAAAATATAGGAAGAGAAATTGGTCAACAGTATTAAATGCAGCAGATAGGTCAAGAAGGCCGAGGCCTGGGAATGAACTGTCCAATTTGGCACCCAGGAGATGAATGTTAATTTTGGAGAGAGCAGTTTCAGATACATAATAAGTCTGGAAGAGCAATTGTTGGAGAACAATTGAGAGGAGAGGAAGTGGAGGCAATAATAAGTAGAAACAACTTTTTCAAAGAGTTTGAGAAAGGGAGGAGAGTTATATAGGGTGTTTTGTTATCTTGAAGGTTGATAACTTGGAAATAACCCAGAACTACCAAGTAATTAGAAAATCCACTCTTTAATCAGAAAAAAGGGATTGGCTCATCAGTTGGTCATTGTTGTCTTGGGGGTTTGCAGAAGCTGGAGGTTGCTGATCTGTGCACCTGGGTACATCTTTGGATTATCCTACAAGCAATCCTCTGAAACAGGAGTGGATAGGAGTTTTTCAATACCTTATGTGCTTTTCATTCTAAACCCCTCTAAATTAATATTTTTATTTCAGTTGGCAAAGCCAGGCTAGGTTAAAACCTTTAACTTTAGAAAATTAAGTGGATTTATAGGAGAAACAGTGTTTATATAGAAAAGTCAGTCAGTTAAGAGTGGAACATTCCATTTCCACTCTGAGAGTGGTATAGCCCAAGGACGGGGGCCAGCAGAATTCTAAGACTCCAGTTGAGCTGGTATTTAACTATTAAATACCTCTTGCCACATACTATAGGTGACCATCTTGGGAAATTTTTTTTTTCTTTTCAAATTTTCCTGTTAGAAAGTGTTGGTTAAAAAACTGTTCACAATGGATTATAACACCAATTCACTTATATACACTGTATTATCCATGAATGTAATATGTCTGGAGATGAAATAATGGATGGTTTAATGATATTGTGGGAGTGCATTCTGCATATACCTTACATTTTGTTTGTACTGCTCCCTAATTTATGTTCATTAGGTTTGGAATATCAATGGATGAAACTGGTTAAGGAAATTAAGATGAGAGCTGTCCTGTGTATAAATGGAGATTTTGAAACTTTGATTTCATTCCCCAGAAGTCCTTAGTATTTCCCCAAATTTCCTATAATCTCTCCTGTGTCTCCATGTTGGCAGGATCACATTATTGGTACTTAACTGGTAGGAACTCCTCTCACATCTTCTTTGTTGGGCAACAATAAGCAGAGATGCTGGTGAGTGGGAATGACTGAAAATGGCTAACCAGCCATGGGCACATGGTTTTTATTTTATATCCTCTTTATTCCTTGATTTCTAATGATCTTTAATAAATCTCATAAAAGAGATTATAATTTAATTTTTACAGTTTTGGTAACCACTAGTAGAATGAGAACTCTCAAAAAAAATTTTTTTTGAGATAGCCTAGATAAATTTTTTTTTAAAGCTAAATTTCTCCTGCCAAGGCTTTTCACCCACCCCACCCACCCACTCACCCTCACAAACTCTGAGAGAATTCCTAACACTCTTTGGAGATGCTGCCTTTTTTCTTTCCCTACTTTTTGCCCAGTTGCCCTCCCTACTGGCTGGGCTATTTTTAGCTGGGGGACTCTTGGTGTAGTATACACTTCTCTCACCCATCTGCTTGAGGCCATGTTTCTCAGTTCCTCGCTGCTGTCTCTGGTACTTCTGCTCCTGATCTCCAGCCCCAACCCAGATTGTCCATCCAGCCCCAGCCCCAGGTCCCAGACTGCTGATTGCTGCTGCCAAGAACCAGGAGTTCTTTGACCCGCTCTCTTGGGAAGCTGTTAAAAAACTGGGATATATTTTTCCTTAGGCAACAATTAGCCTCCATGCAGTGGGGGACCTAAAGAGGGGAAGGGAAGAAAGAAGTTTTTACTCTTCCAAACAGGAAGTTGATTACAAGTATGGTGTATTCTATAAAAGAGCAATACCTTGACTATTTCAAATAACTTCTACCATTCATAAGTGCACTGATCCTTCCACTTGTTACACTGAATCATTTTAATGTACTGAGTTATAACTACTGTTATATTCTGTTGCGTTTGCCCTATAACTATACTGAACAAATATTATTGAATAAGCCCACATAAAAACAGCTTTTTATTTTCTATTTTGGCTTTGTAAATTGTCACATAAAACTGGTTACAACTGTATAACAACCTTTGGAAAATTTAATAAGCTAAATATCTCAAATTGATTTTAAGGGGTCTTCAAACATGAAGTTTAGATTTTTTCAACAACTCTGATCATTTTGCCTGTCTCTAACAGGAGGTAAGGTCCATTTTAGTAGCTGAAACGAAGTACAATTATAATCCCCACCTCCCAACAGGACATTACAGTCTCATGCCAAAAGAACTGGGAAATTGATCCCAGGGCATGGTACCCCTGGATGGCTCCCAAAAGAGGGGCATCTCACATTTGTAATTCCTCAGCTCATTTTACCCTTTCACCAGGATTATCTCTAGATTCTTGGTGACACTTTTAGACTCAACATCATGTGAAGATAATTTTAGGGTTGTGACTTAAATCTAGATTTAATTGGTCGCCAAAGGAAATCTCAAATAAAATACCCAAGTCAGTCTTGAAATTTATGGTAATTTAATTAATATAGAGGGAAGGAAGTTAAGGAGAAGGAGAGAAGAGGATATAGGATTTCTCCTGCCTGGCCTGTGCCAGGGAGAGTTTAAAATCCCCACCTCTAGGTCTCTGAAGAAGATTAGAGGCTTCTAAGAGGATAAAGTTGGAAAGTAAAGGAGGGAAACAGCCAGGAACTCACCACCAAACCAGACAATAGCTTGTAGCCATGTTAAGATGTGGAAAGTCCCAGTACGCTGCTGTTAGCCAATTCTCTGTTGCAAAAGGTGCCAGAAGACCTGTTATAGATTTGTTTTTCCTTTACTTAGAATTTTTACACAAAAGACTTTGATAGTCTATATTTCATCCAGAATTCATTTTTTATTTTGATATTTTAAAAAATATTTTTTTATTTCTCTTGCCAATGGATTCATATACCTCATAACTCAGCCATGCATCCCTAAGTGATCTCTGTGTTTTTCAATCACTCTCTTCATGGGAGGGGGCTATGTATAATTATTATTATTTTAAGTTACAAAGTTTAAATTCCATTTGATAATAATTTTAGGTTAGGAAAATGCTACCTCTCTGAATCCAGAAAGTGAACTGTTTGGAGAAGACACCATTAAGATGCTTGTACAGACAACATCTTGCCCTAGAAGATCCAGAGTGAACTTTGGGATAAGGTGATTTGAACTATGTGGAGTTTAAATGCATTTGTTTTGTATGTATATTCTTATGCCAAAGGGGACTATCCCCTAACTGGCTTTTTGTCAATGCATCTAGCAATCATTGGTTTTATCCTCGTTTTCTTTTATCCTCACATTATTGTAATTTCAAAGTTGGTATATTTACAAGACCCACTGGAGAGACTAATCTTCTGTGGGTCTCAGTGGGGAATGGATAAATGGAGATTTTGAAACTTTGACTTCATTCCCCAGAAGTCCTTAGTATTTCCCCAAATACCCTATAATCTCTCCCACATCTCCATGTTGGTGGGATCACATTATTGGTACTTAACTGGCGGTAACTCCTGTCATGGGCTTTTTTTTGGGCAACATTCAGCAGTGATGCTGGTGAGTGGGGATGGCTGAAAATGGCTAACCAGCCATGGGCACATGATTTTTATTTTGTGTCCTTTTTATTCCTTGATTTCTAACAATCCTTAATAAACCTCATGAAATATATTTTTATTATTGAGGTATAATTTGATTTTTACACCTGTCATATATCTCCATATGTTGTATCTGTTTGTATGTCATGCACAAGTCTCGACACATTCTTCCTAATCAGCAAATGCTTAAAGGCTATGGTCTTCTAGGTAACTAAAGATTCAGAAGTTAGATTGATGGTGATATCAATGAAATACCAACTTGATCAGATGGACTTATATATAAGAGAACACAAAGTTATAAACACAGAATATGGGTGTGGGAATAATGTAAATGCTGGGGAAATGAAAAATCTCAACAGGTTACAACAGGAAGAGTCTGCAGGGATGGTTACTCTATGTCCACTAAAAGATCTCCCTGTAGTTTCAGGGGATGAGATATTTCAAGTCAAAACACACAAGAGATTCACCCCAGTGGACTTGGAGTCCATAAAAAGAAGAACCCCTAGCTTTGTAGAAGAACCCAACCACGTAATAAAAGAGATGAAGAGGGCAATAGATTTATTTGACCTAGTCTACAATGACTCTGCATTGTTGATGAAGGAGCTATTGACAAAGAGAGTGTGAAACAGATTTACTGATGAAACTATGGAGGACCATCATGGCTAGAGCATTCCCCTGAGGATATTAATACCAAAGTACAATATGAAAGAATGAAGGAGTGCATGCAAGCAATTACTGAAGTTATGGGGAGACACACTAAAAGACAAAATGCCTGGTTAAAATTTGAATCCATAAAGCAAAAGATCAAAGAAACACCTATGACCTTTTTAGATAGAATCACAGAAGCGACCGAGACATTCCTAAACATGGATGTGCTTGAGGAAGTGACAATAGCTCATATAAAGAGGATCTTTGTTAAGAATGCAATTCCAAAAATCAAGTTATTCTTTAAAATTAACTACTTGGACTGGGAAGAGATGGAACTGGAAGACCTAATACATAAAGCAACATACTTGACCACTGACACTGAGGATAAATATGAGGAGAAAGATACTAAAAAGAAAGCTTAGGGAAGCAGAATTAAAAGCTAAAGACAGTGAGATAAAAGAGGTCAAGGCAGTGACTGCTTTGAGATCCATGTAGCCTAAAAACAACTATAGACCTAGGGACAGCAGATCAGGTCCCAAACATTGTTTCCTTTGTAATTAGGTCAGTCATTTTGTCAGAGAATGTATGTATAGAGGCCAATTTAATAGACAGATGAACAGAAATGGATGATTTAATAGAAAATATAGCAATAATAATTGGAACAATAATAGCTACAACAATTGGAATAATAATAACTGGTGGAATAATAATTATCAAATGGGAAATGTAAATCAGTGCCAAAATGCCTGTTGCCAAGGAGACTAAGCCCTAGATCTGACTACTTTGAAGGAGTGGGTGAAGTCTGGAGCTAGGCCAAAGTATAGCCAGGTTGTTAAGGGAGATCAGAGCAAGGGTGTGTGTTCATTATCAGAATACTTCTGTAATTGAATCAAGGGATAATGAGTTGAGTATAAATGAAAATGAGTGTAATGATAATAAGGTTGATGAAGATATAAATGAATTAAATGAATCAAAGAATAATGTAATTAGTGTAAATAATTGTAAGGGAAAAGAAAATTGTAATATAAATTTAGCAGAAAATCCTAATCAATGTAAAATAAGGGAAATTAGTGAAAAATATAAATTGAATAATAATGAAATTGTAAATGAGAACAATGATACTAAGGTGGAGAATATAAGGACCAATGAGAGTAGCATAAAAGCTGATGATGCAAAATCCTGGGAATATCATATAGTTCAAGCAGATATAAACTTGGAGGGACAGGAAATGACTAAGCTTTGTACTGATGCTACTGTGCTAGCTCCAGTATTAGAAACATTTCAACCTCCAAACAGCAGAGAGCCATATGTATCTGTTACAATAGGTGATCAGATATATGATCTGTTGGTTAATACTAGAACCAGTAAATTAGTTTTGCAAAGTATTCCTAAGGATTGTAGAGCTGTTGGTACCATGGAATTAATAGGAACAACTGGAAAACCACAAGCTAAAATGATTACTTTAGGTCCTTTAACTGTGGAGCATGCATTTCTTTGTATGCCAGACTGACCCATGAATCTTCTTGGTAGGGATTTATTGTGTAAATTATGAGCAACAATACAATGCACTGAGAGTGGGGATATCTCATTCCATCTACCAGAAGAATCTCTGAAAGCTTTTCCATTGCTGTTCTTAGATTCAGTCAGTACAGAGGATGAGTTGGATTTCATCTATTCTATTCCTGAGGATATTCCCTGAAGATTTATGGTTAAAGTCTTCCACAGATGTGGGTCTATTGAAATCAGCTGCTTCTGTAAGGGTGAGGACTAAGGAAGGACCAGTTCCTTGTATACCTTAATATCCCTTAACCAATCACTGAATCCCTAATCCAAGTAGGGATAATAATATCTTGCTTCTCAGAATATAATACACCTATTCTTCCAATCAAAAAGCCAAAGCTAGATCAAAATGGCAAAACTCTCTACAGATCCATCCAGGATTTGAGAGATATAAATGATCATGTGGTTAAGACACATCCTATTGTACCAAGCAATCTCTTCCATTCCAAGTCAGGCAAGATATTTCACCATGGTAGATTTATGCTCAGTGTTTTTCTTGATGTCAATTCACAAGGATTCTCAAAAGAACTTTGCTTTTCCTGGGAGAAAAAAAAACACAATAGACTTGGACTCATCTGCCCCAGGGATTCACAGATTCCCTGAGCCAGTTCTCACAAATTTTGGATAGAGCTTAAAACCATAACATTCAAGGAAAGTAAAATATTTCATTTTGTTGATGATATCCTCCTGACATCTCCAAGTGCTAAAGTGTGTTTAAGAGATAGCAAGATTATTTTAATTGAATTATATAAACGTGGGCATAAAATCTCCAAGGCAAAATTATAGTGGGTTTTGCCTCAAGTGCAATATCTTAGATTTGTGTTATCAGAGGGATTCAGAAGTATCACACAGAAAAGAATAGCAGACATACAGAAACTGAGTGCACCTAAGAGCAAAAAGCAGCTCAGAGCTGTTCTTGGAACAATTGGTTTCTGTAGGCAATGGATACCTGGTGAAATAACTTAAGAGTTTAACAAATCTAAGCAGGAATACAGAACCAGAACCTCTGAAACTAAAACTCGAACATCTACAAGCCTTAAGTAAGCTTAAAGAAACTATTTTATCTGCCCCAGCTTTGGGTATCCCGAACTATACAAAATTATTTAAACTATTTGTTAATGAAACAAAAGGTATTGCTTCTGGTGTACTGACACAGACTTTAGGACAAAGTTATCATCCAATTGGATATTATAGTTGTCAACTTGATACAATTGTTGCTGGTACAGTTCCTTGTCTAAGGGGTGTAGCAGCTGGAGCTGTGTTAGTCCAGAAGTCAGTTGATTTAGTTTTGGGATGCCCATTGACTGTAAATTGTTCACATCAAATAGAAACACTAATGAGGAAATTTTGTACTCAAGCATATTCAGACCAACGGATATCTAAGTAGGAACTTATACTCCTAGCTGGCTTGTCAAGGGACATTATTGAAATAACATTATTGAAATAACAATATTAATTTGGAGGGGTTTATGATGGAAAACACATAGGGATTAACATTTAAATATTTTACTTTTATTCAACAAAGGAGAAGTTTGGGAAAGGAAGGGAATGGAGAAGGAGGTCTTATACCTTAATCCCTTAGTTTAAAACTCCTAACTAATAATCCTATCTTCTTATCCTAAACTCCTAAGGGCCAGTCCAACAGAAAGTTCAGAGATCTTACATATAGAGTCTTTTGGCATGGAGAGGCTGGAGTCCAGATGAAGTGTCCTAGATGGTTCAGAGAATGGCTGGAACTCCCAATATTGTCCCTTAATCCACCTAAGGGTATTGAAAAATTCCTATCCACTCCTGCTTCAGAGGGCTGCTTGTAGGATGATCCAAAGATGTCCCCAGGAGCACAGATCATCAACCTCCAGCTTCTGTAATCCTCCAAGAGAAGTCCAACAGTCTCCTCAACTGTTTGGAACATTTCCTCTGCCAGCTCTGAAGATTCTCTGCCTGTTAATCATTCTTATGCACTAAGCATTACATTGCAACATTACACAGAGTCAAACTTTAAACACCATACAAAAAAAAAGGCTTTGTGCTAAGTACCAACTCCTCCCTGAGAGAAGACACTATGCTAGATGCTTTCTCCAAAGAGGAAAGGAGATTGGGAATCCTTATATCCTCTGGATACTTATGTATCATAAACAGGTTTGTAGACATCTTTGCAATCTATAGCTATGGCTTTAGGGAATGGTCAGCAGTAACAAGTTAAAGGTAAAGTTCAAACTAAGAAACTGGCCTTCACAAGAGGAAAACTTTCATCCAATAGAGAAACCTTCAAAACAAAAAGTTTCTTAACATTTAAATCAAAATAGGTGTGCTTAATACTGGGGAGATCAAAAGTAAGAGTAAACTAATTCATCAAAAAATCCCTGTTGACAATACAATAAGGCCTGGTGTAGGCTTTTTAAAGTTGATGAAGACTTGGAGAAGGAACTGATTGGGGGAGGTTGATGATTCTAAAGAACCTAAAGAATTCTTTCTTTTAACCTAAAGAATTCTAATGAACAGGGTGTTTAAAGATGCAATGTGTTGGAGAAAATGGGAGGGAATAGGATCAAGTCCACACGTACAAGTATTGGCCTTGATGAAGATAATGGCTATCTCTTTGTCAGTCTTAGGGAAAGGAAGAGAGAATGAGAGATAATATCAAGGGAACTAGATGGTACAGTGGACAGTTAGGAGATAGGTTCAAATTTGACCTCAGACTCTTACTAGGTATGTGACCATGAGAAAGTCACTTTACTGCTCTCTATTTCAGTTTTCTCATCTGTAAAATAGGGATGATAATAATAGGTTCTTCTCCCAGAGTTTTTATGGGGATCAAATGAGATAATACTTGTAAAGTGTTTTGCAGGATCTAAAGAGTGCTATTTAAATGCTAGTCAGCATGCTAAAAAATATAAGACAAATAGAAGCTCACATAGGATGATCTCAATTTTCTCAGTATTAGTAACAGGGAATGGTCTCAGCTGAGGGAGATAGGGAAGAGGAAAGTAGGAGACTCAAGGAGGGGAGGGATATTTAGAATAGCTTGTGGGGAGTAATATGAGGAACCAATTATGGAAAAATAACATGACTGTCTTGCTGCAGTAGGGCCCTGTTGAGATAGGATAACATGAATTTTTAATGTACCCAGTTAGCATGGTGGTAGCATTTCTTCCAGTTGTGTTCAGTGGCTCATGAATAAGAAGAGAGAAGGTAGATGTTGGGAGTAGACCATGACTCAGTTTTGGCAAGAGATGAGTGGCAGTAGGAATGGGGCAAGGGAGGCAAGATGAATCATTCACTTGGTGTTTATCAAGCATGTTGGGCACTGTGCTGGCCCTGGGAGTATACAGACACAGACCTAAAAGAGCTTACATAAATATCAGGAGAGGCAATATGGGCAAAGAAAAAACAATATGAAATCTATGCAAAGTAAATATGAAGTCATTTGAGGGCTGCAGAGGGGTGGTACTATGACCCTATGGTAGCAAGAGATGCCTTCTGATTTGGGGTGGGAGCTGAATCAGAGGGCAAGGAGAAGCTTTTTAAGTTGATACTTCTGCTACTTGGTATTTGTATTCAGTAGCTCAGTCAATGTCATTGTAGAAAATGACATTATGTTCTGAAGTCCTTTTTCTGAGTCTAGAGACCAGCGCCTGAATACCAGTTCTGAAACCTTTCAAGCTTTATCACCCCAGGCAACTCAGCTAATCTCCCTCAACCTCATTTCCTCATCTGACATATGGAGATAACACTGTTTGCATGGCTTCCCTTGCTGGGTTGCCATGACGAAGAGACTTTACAAATCTTAAAATGCTAGAAAATATTCCAAGAATGGCTAAAGATGAGTAATTCCTCTTTAGTCCACTGATAGGTTTCCTGTGACTTTCTGATCAAGGTTTTTTTTTTCCTTTAATAAATTCATTAAAAACATTCCTCTTCCTAGGCAATCCTGCTGCAGAGATTTGAGAGTAGGGCTGAAAGATGGATGCATGACATTAATGGAGATGAAGTACATGGCCTTTTACCTTAAATTTAACTGATGTCATTTTCCATATGAATTCTTTCCTGGCCCCTCTATCCCCACATCTGTTGCTAGTAGCATCCTCTCCAAAATTACATTGTATATATTTGTATATAATTGTATAATGTATTATATTGTATCATAAATGTTATGTATCATTCTCAATGGCATGGAAGCTCCTTGGAGTAGCCACATTTTCATTTTAATCTTTGTTTCCCCAGTGCCTAGCACATAGAGGGATAGCATTTAGGGATAGGGACTGGGTCTGAGATTTCAATGAAAGGAGACTTCCCCTAGGAATCCAGGGCTGGGACTGGTGCAACCACCTGCTGGTAAAGCCATCTTGTCATTCGTGCATTACCGGGATGAGGATAACTGACCCATTAGTGCCTCAGGAGGATATCTGCTCTAAGAATGGGTGGATGGCAACTATTTGTTCTAAGGACCATGAAATTAGCTGAAGCAGCTTTAAATGCTTAGAATTCTGTCTGATATCCAAGATACCAAAGTCATATACTGCATCCCAGGCCATCACCAGCCATCCTGATCTTTTGTCTTGCCATTGTACTTGGATGACTTTGGAAAGAATGCGAGGCTGATGACTTCGTGGAACTCTGCTGTATAAATGGAGATTTTGAAACTTAGATGTCATTCCCCAGAAGTCCTTGGTATTTCCCAGAATTATTCCCTATAATCTCTCCTGTGTCTCCCCATTGGCAAGATAATGTTTTTGGTATTTAACTGGCAGTCATGCCTCCTCATCTCTCTCTCTCTCTCTGTCTCTCTCTCTGTCTCTCTCTCTGTCTCTCTCTCTCTCTCTCTCTCTCTCTGTCTCTCTCTCTCTCTCTCTCTCTCTCCCTCTCCCTCTCTCTCTCCCTCTCCCTCTCTCTCTCTCCATCTCCCTCTCTCTCTCTCCGTCTCCCTCTCTCTCTCTCCCTCTCCCTCTCTCTCTCTCCCTTTCCCCCCTCTCTCTTTGTCTCTCTGTCTCTGTCTCTCTGTTTCCCTCTGTCTCTGTCTCTTTCTCTGTCTCTGTCTCTCTGTCTCTCTGTCTCTGTCTCTGTCTCTCTCTCCATCTCCCTCTCTCTCTCTCCCTCTTCCCCTCTCCCTCCCTCTCCCTCTGTCTCTGTCTCTGTCTCTGTCTGTCTCTGTCTCTGTCTCTCTCTCTCTCTCTCTCTCTCTCTCTCTCTCTCTCTCTCTCTCTCTCTCTCTCTCCATCCTTCTCTCTCTCCTTGCATGATGCAGCAGGTATGATGGTAAGCTAAGTGGTGTGGGGATTTTAAATGGGCTAATCAGCCATGGGCACATGGCTTTTATTTTGTATCTTATTTATTCCTTGATGTCTAATGATCCTTAATAAACTTCATAAAATACAATATTTTTTATTATTAGAGATAGAAATTTAATTTTTACAGTTTTGGCAACCACAAGTTGTATGAGAACTTCTCAATTTTTTAAAAGATAGCCTAGATAAATTTTTTAAGCCACTTTTCTCCTGCCAAGGCTTTTTGCCCACCCCACCCACCCACCCACCATCACAAAGTGGCTTCTCCTGATTCAGCTCGCTCTTGCTGCTAAATCTCAGCAGCTTACTTTTACTCTTGCTCCTGCTCCTGCTGCCCGCTCCTGCCTCCAGCCATTCACTCCTGACCTTCTTGACCCAAATTGCTCACCTGGGCCTGGTCCCAGCCCCAGCAACTCTACTCTTGATCTCCCTCCTCCAACCCAGATTGATCATCCAACCCTAGGCTGCTGGTAGCTTCCACTGTGTCTTCAGAATCACAAACCAACTGGTAAAAACTGGGGTGTTCTTTCCTTAAGCAACAATTAGCCTCCTCATGGCAGGGTGCCTCAAGGGGAGGGACGAGGAGAAGAAAGAGACTTTTCCAAACAGGAAGTTGATTATAAGCATGGCATATTCTATGAGAGAGCAGTGCACTACCTACTTCAAACAGCTTCCAGCTTTAGGATGTTTTTTCATGAGTGCACTGATCCTTTTACTTATCTTACCTGAGATTCAGGAGAAATTCATCTCCCTGCAACTCTTTGCCATTTGGGCCTGCCCAATTTGAGATTCCTAAAACCCACCCTCGCTATGGGAGATTCCACAGTTCTGACAAAAGGAATCTCAATGAATTAAAACAAACAAACAAACTTTAAAGAGACTGGAGGTTATATTTTTAAGACTTTTCAGACTCCAATGTTTTAACCTCTCTATTTTATTGCATTTTGCTGATTGTTTTGTTTAAGATTTAATTTTATTGGGTTTAAGTTCATATATTAATGTATTCAATACTATTCTGTTACACTGAATCATTTTAATGTACCGGTATATAGTATAACAGTATAAGTACTGTTATATTCTGTTGCTTTTCCCCTATAACTATATTGAACAAGTCCATATTACTGAATAAGCCCATATTAAAAAAAACAGCCTTTTTTCTATTTTGGCTTTGTCAATTGTCACATAGAGGATGGAAGGATTTCATAAAAACTGGTTACAATTGTATAACAACCTTTAAAAATTTAATGAGCTAAATATCTCAAATTGATTTTAAGGGGTCTTCAAACATAAATTTTATATTTTTTTCAACAACTCTGATCATTTTGCCTGCCGCTAACAGGAGTTAATGTCCATTTTAGTAGCTGAAGTGAAGTATAATTATAATCCCTACCTCCCACATTTATAAAATTCTGAATGGATGGGACATATCAATCTCATAACAAAGGAGCTGGGAAGTTGATCCCAAAGCATGGTACCAGTTTTACTCCACCCTGCTTAGTCTTTAGAATTCTAGCAACCAGGAATGTATACACCCCCACTTAAGGATTAAGTGTGGGGGAGGAAGGCCTATGACCCAGGTGTGCTAGTACATGACAAATCAGAAACAACTGACTGACCCCTTGGGCTGTCCTAAGCCAAGTTTAAGCCACCATTGGTACATGTGAGACACAGGAAGTGATGTAAAGAACTGCCTTTATATTTCTCATCACTTCCTGTGAGAGAGACCTTTGGCAGACTTGGATGTGGAACTCGACCCTGGAGGAGCTAAGTGTGAGACCTCAAACTGCTTTATGGTCACATGGTAAGTGATAAGGCTGACTTCCCTTTTCCTTGGCTTCTGGAGAGGCCCCTTGGCTGAGGCCTCTGAACTCCTTCCTGGCTCAGATCAGACTGGAGCAGATCAATTCCCTTTTCCCTCTCTCTCTCATTCTTAATTTCTTCCTTCTATTGTAAATAAACCACCATAAAATTCCATTCTGACTTTCTGACTTGAGTATTTCATTGGAATTTAGAATTTAAATCCCTGGTGACCAACTAAAAATATATTCAGTCTCAAACCTAAATTTAACCCTAACACTGCCTCACTTAAATACAATTTATACTCACATTAAGACATCACCAACATGATGTCACTGGTCCTGTTTAACACACATATACCCTAATTCTTCCTATGTAGCCTAGAGCCATTGCATAATCAATCTTTAAATTCAGTAGTTCTTTCTGGTTAATTTCTACCAGTAGATTCTATTTGTTTCTAATTCTTCTCTTCTCTAGTGAACATCATAATAGTGATGATAATACCAGTTGTCCTTTACTTCCTTCAAGACCTTATACTCAGTCCCCGTGATGAAAAACAATGTTAAGTTTTTTATTTCATCCTTAATTGTGCAACCTCAGATTCATCAGTTTCATAAATGAGATTGCTCACCCTGGGAACCATGTACAGTGGTGAGACAAATATTGCAGATTCATTTATTTTTAATGGGAAAATGATATCTCTTCTTTGCAACTCAAATGTGAATAATGTTTTGGAATACAAATTTGTGCTAGCTCTTTTGTTAGTATTTGTGAAGTGGTTTCTCTTAAATGGTCAATGAGCTTTTACTGAGCATTTGCAGAGACCAGTGTGCACACTAATACAAAAGTGAAGTAATTCTTCCTTTCAGACGTTATATTCTAATGGAGAAGCAGATGGGATATAGCAACATGACAAATAAGCAAATACAGGATACTTTCCAAATAAATATAAACTGACTTTTTTCTGAGTGAGGAGGGTGTCAGTAAAGAACTCTTGAAAGGTTCTGAACCTAGGCATTCTAAGAGATGGATATTACTAGAGCTGATACACAAAGGCATGGAGGTTGACTTTATAGTTTCAATCTAGAACTCAGAGAGATGTGATGTGATTTTGCCAGGGTCACATAGCTCTTTTTTTCTGTACTAGGGGCAGGATCTAAACTGAGGTTCTCTAATGTCAGAGTCACTCATCTTTCCACTGTACCACCCTCCCTTCTTAAGATTATTGCAATTAAGTTGATTTTGGCTGTCTTTTCATGTTTTTATAAACAAGGACCTAGCCAGGGTAACAGAGGAATGCTGTAGGACATGGTAGAGGGTAGAGAAAAGGTAAGTTTAGGAGGGGCTGAATTTAGGCATTGAGTGGATTGAGGCAGGTGTCTAGCTTGAATTTCATTGATCTCAGAGGAAAACTAGGTGAGAACAACAGGGATCATTGTGATTCAAAGACTGCAGGGCAGTTCAAGACTCAGTTGCCAGGTCATCAGGCACAGTTAACGATTGGCACAGTTACTGACACTATGTTTCATACCTAAGGGACCAGTGGAAATTCTTTTAGTATTCTTGTTCATCCTTTGTACCCAAAGAGGATCAATGACATAGTGATGTTGGGGTCAAGGTATAGTATATTCATCTGTGGCTGGTCAGTCCAATATGAACTTAGAAACTACCACAGGTAGATTGCAAATATTCCCTTTGAGCATTTGGGATAGAGATGTCTCAAGATTTGCCCATTTCACTTATCCTTTGTACTATTGTGATTCTGCTTTGCTTATGGAACACAGTACCTTCTTTAGTGTGAGCATACCATGGTAGGTGGTCCTGTGCCAGGGTCTCCCATGATTCAGAATCAGTACTAAAGATCTTTAGAGAGACTTTGAGAGTATCATTGTATTACTTCCTCTGACCTCCATAGGATTCTTCTTTTACCATCATTCTCAACCTTCCTTCAAAGTATTCCCCCTCCACCCTCAATATCATTTGGCCAGTTAATATCTTTCCAAGAGTATCTACCAATTTTTAGTGCTCCAATATCTTCTTTTCATAATTTATAGCAAGTTAACATCAAATAGCTTTAACAAAGGAATATTTCTGAAAAGATATGCCAAGAACCAATTTTAAATACTCTTCTGAACCAATGCATCTTTTCATGCCTCATGTTGTCATCTTGGGAGAGTTGGCTCACACTTAATGTAGTAACTACAAACATTCCTTGCACCAAGTTCATCTTTAGGTGTGGAATAACCAATGGACTAGTCCCTCATTTGCCTACAGGACAGAATGGCTCAGATCCTGGATTATTCCTTCCCTGTGCTGGATCATGCAGATTTTTCCTCTTAGGGCCGGATACTCTTTGAGTTCATCTGTGATAGCTACTAGTACCAGTTACTGCAGAAAACTGCAGGCTCCACTGATCTTTCAGAGCTCACAAGTATATAACTAATTCTCTTCTATCTCTGAATACTCATTCACCCAAGATCAGGAAAAAATGAAACCCAAAGAAATAGTAGAAACCACAGCACCATGCTTTCATGGCCATATGGTAAGCTGGTCAGAGAGAGGCTGCAAAGGCCTCTCCTCTACTGAAGGCACTTGTCGCTCTTCACTCAAAACCTGCTGGGGGAAAAAAGAGAAACTGAATTCTTCTGTCAGAGTCTTGGATGAGCACATTCAGTTCTGGCTTAGTGCTTTCTGTTGCTACACCATAATGAGCTGATAGGAAAAAGTCACAGAATACCTAGACTTTCTCTGCAGTGGAGGGTTTTAAAACCCCCTTTTTATACCTAAGTAGCAATTCATGCTCATTTATATTTGAATTTGCACATTTCAAAATTATAATTATGGAAAATATTCTTACTAGTTCAATCTCAAATTTTAGTAATGTGACCCTATCCAGAAGATTTGATATTTTCTCTAATCAGGATCCAGCTGTACACATCTCCAGGAGCTATTCACTACCAATTTGTGTTGGCATTTGGCAGGATACACACCAGAAAAACTGGTCCCCTTTTGACCATTTCTCTGTTACATACATAAGGAAAGATTGAATTTCAGGAGAGACTGTGTGAGTTGAATATATAATACAATATTTGAAAAAACAAACAAAATACCATAAACAACCAATACATATCCTGCAAAACTGAGTTTAATTTTAAAAGGGAAAACAGAAGAGTCAAGAAGACACTGAAATGTATTCACAGGAATCAAGAGAAACCCAGAAATGTAATTTGGAGGAAAGTTTTGAAGAAGTAAAATGATAATTAAATTCTCAGTTAGTTAACAAGCAATTATTAAGCACTTGCTATGTATGTACCAGGCACTGTGTTAAGCCTTGGGAATACAAAAATGGGGGCAAAAGCAGGGTCATTGCCCTCAAAGAACTCACATTCTAATGGGGGAGGGGAGAGACAATGTGCAAAAAAAAATGGACATAAAGGATTTTTCCTTTCTTTTCTATTTATTTTTTTCTATCTACCTACCTACCTACCTACCTACCTACCTACCTATCTATCTATCTATCTATCTATCTATCTATCTATCTATCTATCTATCTATCTACTTTCTTTTTATCTGTATGTCAGTCTATATCTGTTTATCTCTTACAATAGAAAGATTAATTAATATCTTTTGTACTTAGAGAGGACCAAAATGATATCACTAAGTGATATCTTGTTTTGAGCATAAATTGATTTAAGTGAAACAGAATTGTACAATATCGTTTGGCTCACTCTCTCTTCTAGAGCCATCAAAATCCAGTGGCCAGACAAAAGTCAAGATTACTGGAGATTACCTGGGATGTAGTAGATGACCTTGGCTTTTTTGATGTTTAAACCAACCTCTGAGCACTCCATAGTGTCTACTTCACTTGACTTCATGGCCATTGGAATAAAATGTTCTCATTTACCTACTTCTCCAGAAGTTTTCACATATATGGAGTAGACACTGCCCTAAATCACCAATGGGTTGGAGGTCTTATCAATTACTCTCAACCTGATTTAGCCCACCTGCCCTGATGGGTTTACCAGAGTATGACCCTATGAATGATACAGCTTCTTGGAGCCACAGGTGAGAACTGGGTTATAGGTGGACAACAAAAGAAGAAAGCAGAATTTAGAAGGGCCCAGAAAACTTTCAAATCACAGGCACCAGTCTTTCCTGAACACCCATATACCCAGAGAAAAGATAGTACTAGAAGTGGGGAAGAATGAAGGAGGAAAAATGGGGACAGACTTACTGTAGAAGGTGAGATTTGAGCTGAGTCTTGAAGGAAATCAGAGAAACTAGGAGGTTGAAAAGGGGAAGAATGGACAGTGTAAAAAATAGACTCGAATACAGGACTACAATCCCCATGAGCCTTTGCTCCACTTCCCCAGAATGCCTTGTAATCTCACCTGGGCCGAGATCGAGAAGGTATTTAAGTTGATTCAAAGGCTTTTGAAAGGCTTTCGGCTTTTTGGACTTCCGTTTTGGAGCAGACACGGCTCTTTCCAGAATGTAGGTGAGGTCTAGGCCTCTGGCCTAGACCCGTGTTTTTTCTTATCCTGTATTTTCTTTTAATCCTTAACTTTAATAAACCTCTAAAAAATATAATACTCCTTGCAGAGAGAAACTAATTTCTACCTGCCTCAGATGCCTCAGTCTCCCCATATTCCATAAATTTTAATCTTTACAACAGTCAGTGAAAATGCACACAGTGTTGGGAAATGGAGGGTCATAGGAATAGCAAGAAAGCCAATGTTGCAGAAATATGTAGAGGAGTAAAGATTTTGAGGTAAACTCTTATGGCAATAGGTAAAGAAGAAACAAGTATGTCTTCATACTGTATTAGAAAGGATAATCTGGGAGATATTTCTAGTTGTGATAATTGAGATACTCTGGCAGTGACTAGAGAGATACTAGGGGAAACCTATGAGTTTCTGGTTGTAATAGAGGCATACTACTACCAGGGGAAACCTCAAGGTGCCTAATTATAATAGAGACAGAGATACTTCTGAGAGATAGAGAGATACTACTAGAGGGGATACTCTGGATTTGCCTGTTGATCCCTACTGATGGCTAATAGATCCAGATATTTCCTACCCTCCACCCTTCACCTTCCAGTTTTCCACCCACACCCTCCTGCCTCCCTTCCCTTCCCCCCTGTTAGTCAGCCACCCTTCTAAGTAATTCAAAGGTGAACTGTGAGGTTTAGAGAAGATATTCTTGTTCTCTTTCTCAAGTAAGGAGATTTATTGGGGAAGTCAGGATGTAAGATAAGGTGAGAGGGATGGGTTATCCATAATCTATAAGGAGGGTTAGGAGGATTTTGGGAAATGTCAGTCCAGTCACAACTGTGACACAAAAGTCTGTCAGGGAGATGGGAGGACAACTGTTTAATCTTCTTTCTTCTTCCTTCAAACTTGCATCTCAAATATACAATCAGTTCTTTAGGTTCAACTACCACCATCAGCCACACAAAACCTTTTTCTTGCCTCCCCTCTCTCTAAAGCCAAGAGAGAGTTCTTCAGCTGTGGGGTTAGCTTCCAACTGCCTTTCCTGGGAACATTCCACCTGGAATGTCACGTTTTGATTGGCAGATCAATCCCTCACTTTCTGTCTTGCAGGCATGTAGTCAAGCAGTTGCCTTTCCTCAATGTTTTTACTCCCTCAGTTTGTCCTCTGCTTGTGGGTAGTGTTTTTTCTCACAGATCCCTGCAGATTGTTCAGGGACATTGCCTTGACACTAATGGCAAGGTCCATTATGTCCAATTATACCATAGGTTATCAGTCTCTGTGAACAATGTTCTCCTGGTTCTGCTCCTCTCACTCTGCATTACTTCCTGGAGGTTGTTCCAGTCCCCATGGAATTCCTCCAGTTTATTATTCCTTTGAGCACAATTGTGTTCCATCAACAACATATAACACAATTTGTTCAGCCATTCCCCAATCAAAGGGCATCCCCTCATTTTCCAGTTTTTTTGCCACAACAAAGAGCACAGCTATGAATATTCTTGTACATATCTTTTTCCTTATTATCTCTTTGGGGTATAAACCCAGCAGTGCTATGGCTGGGTCAAAAGGTAGGCAGTCTTTTAGTGCCCTTTGGGCATAGTTCCAAATTGCCCTCCAGAATGGTTGGATCAATTCACAATTCCACCAGCAATGAATTAGTGTCCCTACTTTGCCACATCCCCTCCAACATTCATTACTTTCCATAGCTGTTATGTTAGCCAATCTGCTAGGTGTGAGGTGATACCTCAGAGTTGTCTTGATTTGCATCTCTCTGATTATCAGAGATGTAGAACACTTTTTTATGTTCTTACTAATAGTTTTGATTTCTTTAACTGAAAACTGCCTATTCATGTCCCTTGCCCATTTATCAATTGAAGAATGGCTTGATTTTTTGTACAATTGATTTAGTTCTTTGTAAATTTGAGTAATTAAATCTTTGTCAGAAGTTTTTGTTATGAAGATTGTTTCCCAGTTTGTTATTTCCCTTAAGACTTTGGTTACGTTGGTTTTGTTTGTACAAAACCTTTTTAATTTGATGTCATCAAAATTATTTATTTTACATTTTGTGACTCTTTCTAAGTCTTGCTTGGTTTTAAAATCTTTCCCTTCCCAAAGGTCTGACATGTATACTATTCTGTGTTTTCATAACTCTTTCCTAACCATATCTGAGTACTTAGGTTTTGCTTCAGTGTTTATAGCCTATTGCATTTCATGCAAGTCCGGAGCTTAGTTACCTAGTTTGTGTATTTTATGTGTTTTTGTTATTAATCTCAGTGGTTGTTGTTAATGCAGGACCCTTTGGCATGCATCATTGCCAAGTTATGTCAGTGCCCAAGGAGCTGAGCTCAAGGCTCTGCTCATGGCCTTAGAATTAGCTAAAGGGAAAAGAGCTAATATTTTTCTGGATTCACAATATGCTTTCTCCACTGTACATAGGTCATCATACATATGGAAAAACAGAGGGTATAAAACTTCAGCTGGGAATCCAATTGTATATGGCAATCTGATAGATCGTATTATAAGTGCTGTAGACTTTCCTAAAGAGGTGGCCATAATCCATTGTAAGGCACACACTCATGGAAAGGACTGAATATCCCTAGGGAATGACAGAGCAGACATAACATCGAAAAATGCTGCTTGGTTTGGTCCCCACCATGTGCTGAATTTCTCTCTGATCGAAAGGCATAATCTCTCTCTCTCTCTTTTTTTTTGAAGTCTTACATACTCAGTGAGCATGTGAGGTTTTTAATGGTAACCACGGAAGTTGGGTGCACACCCACCTGTCTCTACATGAAAAATTCTAGAACCATGGCCAGGTGTTCTGGCTAGACTCAGGTGTCCTGCATGAATCCACCAATCTAAACTGGCAATCTGACAAAGTATTACCATGTAGAGGTCAAAGGGGGAGTCCCTTGGCATGGAGCTTCTCATCATCCATTTAAAACCACCTCTATGAGTAGAGTGGCAGAAAATCAGAGGGGCTTTTAGAAAGGCCTCCTCCCAGCACTGAGGGCTTTCTAGGGTCCACTCCATAGCTCTTGAAGCGCTCCCCCTTGCTTTAAACACTTGGTGAGGGAGGACGGTTGAACAGCTTAGCCTTGCCTCTTTTGTGGGAGTTGATGGAAGAAGGGGAGTGTAAAGCCAAGAGTGTAGAAGTCCAATGAGTGCACTTGAAAAAGGCAATCAGTCTGAATATGGGAATGCAGGAGAATGGCAGAGCTATACCTCTGGCCAAATGACCTCCTTGAAAGGTTGGCCTAAAAGGGAGGAAACAGGGAAAATAAAAGTCACCAAGAAAATGGCAAAATCTTAGAAACATTCAATGGCTAGTAGAGCAGTGGTTGGGTAAGAAAGGGAATCACTCCCTTTTTCTTTTTACAGAATTATCTCTTCCCATCCCTTATTTTGACCTTCTTACTGTTTCCTCAGGTCTTAGGGTTACCAGTTACCCTTCCAGGCACAACAGACAGGAAGCTCAAGAAGAAAGACCACCAGAGCTGGGGACACACGGGGGACACAGGACACGGGACATTCAGTGAGAGATGGGTCCTCCTTGGGGGATGAGGTGCTGGCCATTTCTCCCAGGCCAACTTGTAAGGCACAGATGGTAGAAGTCAAGGCAAGTCTCTGAGCACATTCGGGCTCGCAGGAGCTACTGGGAGAAGGTGGCTTGGCGTTCTCTGAAGAGAGCCCTCCGGTGTTTTCTGTCCTCCTCCTCCTGCTTTCGGGCATTCTGCTCTACTTTGATCTCAGCTTCAAACCGGCTGGTCACGGACAGGGCATGGACCTTGGCTTCAAAGAAATTCTTGGCTCCTTTCACACCTTCCATGGCCACGTCGATCTCGGAGAACTTGGCCAGGGACATCAAGCCACCATCTTCCTCCAGTTCCCCTGAGGCTGCTTTGCGGAAAATCAGCAAAAACTCCCGAAAGCTGAGCTTGCTGTCGAGGTCCTCATCCACCTCCCTGATCATTTCCTTTAGCCCCAGGTGGGTCTGGGGGGGCCCCCAGCTTCTCCATCATCAGCTTCAGTTCCATCAGGTCGATGTAGCCATCCTTCCCAGAGTCATACCGTCGGAAGAGGCTCTCCATGTCCTTGATCTGGCGGCAGCTGAACTCGCGAAACTCGGTGTAGGGCTTGAAGACCTTGATGGGCCGGGGCTGCGCCTTTCCCTCGTGGATGCCCTGACGCCGTTCAGCTGCTCCTTGAGCTCGGAGCCCGGGTTGGCCGTGAGCTCCTTGGCGGGTGGCTTGTCTCCCGGGCTCGGGGAACTGCAGGGCCAGGCCGGCACGGGCACCCTGTCGAAGCCGTTTTGCTGCCGGATCAGGACGCCCTTGACCTCCTGCTCCAGCCTCAGCCTCCGCTGCAGCTTCAGGGCGAGCTCGTAGCTGGCCAATTGCCCGAGAACTCACAGTCCCCACGGACCGGGCCGGCTCCCTCGCCAGCCCGCTCATCCACGCGCCCCATCGCTGCTTCCCATGAGCGGCTCAGAACTTCTCTGTCGAAAGGCGTAATCTCACTGAAGCCTATGATGGAGAAGAAATATAGTCATGGAAAGAGCAGCTAGGCTCTAAACTAACCAAAGGCATCTGGATTGCTCAAGGGGGTAAGCCTATTCTCCCTAAAAAGCTATATCAACATCTATGCACCATAATTCATGCAAAGGGACATTATGGAGTGCAAGGGATTCTGGATACCATACAGAGGTATTGGACAGTACCAGGAATTACAACAAATGCCATTAGAACTTGTCAGGCATGTGAAACATGCAGAAGATATAATCAAGGATATTTTAAGAGTGTAGCATTGGGAGGCAGATTATTCAGCTATATGCCTTTCCAGTGTATTCAAAAATTGATTATATCAACATGCCTAAAGACAAAGGATACAAATATGCATTGGTGATTGTGGATAGACTGACTAGATGGGTTGAAGCATGTCCATCCAAGAAAAATGATACTGCGATGGTACTGAGATTTCTATTAAAGGAGATTATACCTAGACATGACATTCCCAATACCATAGATTTGGACAAGGGGTCCCACTTCACTTCCCAGGTTCTACAAGAAATCAACAAGAACTTGGGGATCAAGTGCAATTACCATTCAGTTTATTGGCCCCAAAGTTCCAGTCAGGTCCAGCGTATGAATAAAGAATTGAAAACACAAATAGGTAAACTCTGCTCAGAAACACACTTAAAATGGACAGATGTCTTGCCTCTTGCTTTGTTCAATATAAGAACCAAGCCTAGGACTGATTTGCATATATCACCATTTGAAATGCTATATGGTCAGCCACTTTTCCATGGTAGGAGAGTAAAGCCACCTTAATTATCCATGTTAAGAGGGGAATGTGTTCTTCATGAATATTTAAAACAGATACAACGTAGAATTGAAGAACTAAGGAAACTGGGTTTGCTTGTGCAAAGGATACCATTAGACTTTTCGTTGCATAAGATAAAACCAGGTGATAAGATATATGTCAAGAACTTTAATAGAGAATCTCCTACAAAACCAAGATGGATTGGACCAACTACGGTCATAATGACAACCCCAACGTCTATAAAGGTTGATCAAAGAGATCCATGGTTCCATGCTTCACATGTAAAATTACATCACACCCATAATATTGAATAGCCCTAGGAAAATAATTAAGTGATAACAGTCCCTACTAAAAACACAGGAAAGCACATGAGAGTACTTGCCACTAGAATTCAGACAAGAGAGCATTGCACATGTTAAAGTGACAACAGGAAAACACCCCTGAAGCAAATAGATAGAAAAGAAAAAAGAAAGAAAAGCCAGTAAAACAAATAGAAACATGCATTTAAAAGAGTATAGCAGCCACAAAGAATATCTATATATTTTTATACAAAGTCTCTGCCAGCCAACCATAGTTACAGAAGAGAAACAATGTTATTATAAATGAATACATAATTATCTGAATACTATCTCTAAGAAATAAGTACAGTAACCATACAAGAAACAATTACAGTAACCATATAATAAATCTCCTTGTAAAAAGTCACACAGCAAAAGATTAGAAACAACTTCAAATCACTATTCTTAAAGTCCTGAGAACCTATGCATAATGCTCACACCCATCCATGAAGAACACATGTATAGCTTACTTACATGCATGAAGATGTACATATGCAAATCTTACTCTCATGCATGAAGATGTACACATGTAATGATTATACACATGAAGAATTGTTGATGAATTCTGACAAACATTCAGGAAGATCTCATCTTACTTCCATGCACATGTAAATTTCACTCTTACATGCATACATATTTGTGTTTGTTCCCTTGTGTTCCTAGTTCCTGATTATTCCAATAGATCCTGATTTGAAGAACACAAGTCTTCAATAAAAAAGTGAAAGAATACAGGAAAGTGACATGCTGACCAGATAGAGGACCAGAGAAGAAGAAAGAGTTTATACAAGCAACACAAAAGGACATGGAAGGACTTTGAAATTTTGGAACTTTTGATCATGAAGATATGTAAGAATGCATCATACATGTTAACATCATATATACACATCCACATCCTACATAGAAAAGGAAGATATCTCATGGAATGTGTAAGTATGCAACATACAGGATAGCTACATAACAAGAGACACAGATAAAAATTTCTGTGGAAAATTCAAACAGACTAAGATATTTCTTATCTGCATGAGTTTGCACAGAAATTTAGAATGGTGTATATGTGTAAATCTGTAATAAGTACAACATATGTACATATGTAAATACTAATTGATTAACAAACTAACTATATTAATTTATTAGTATTCCAACTACTAACAATAGTGACAGCCTAGTGAATTTGTTCAAGTCTTAAGAAAATAGTGACAGACATGGAAGTTCTTAAGTATAGAAGTTAGATTACATTGTTATTGCAAGTTAGTATTTGTTAGTGGTAGGAATTTTCTTGGTTAAATTTATAGATATTAGGAAATAGGACAATTGCGTATTCTGAACGTTAGTGAAATTCTTGGAATGATTTGAAAAATTATTACAGGATTTGTTATGAAATAACTATGTTCATGTAAATCCCTTACCTAAACCATTTCCCTATACCCACTCTTAGCACTAGGTAGACAGAATAGCAAAGATAAGTTAGGATTTTGTTATTTTTTGGGGGGGGGGTAAGGGAATATTTAAGATGGTACAGAGTTAAGAATAGATAGATAGAGTTATATTAAAGGTAAATATTATTGACATTCACAGATGCAGATTTCTTTAAAAAGGAAAAATGGGGGAATGTGGAAGACGCATGAAGGAAGAGAGAATTTTCATGCATGCAAGATAGAAAGTGAGGGACCTCATCTGCCAATCAAGGTGAACATTCCAAATAGAATGTTCCCAGGAAAGACAGTTGGAGAGTCAAGCTAGGCTGAAGAGGAAAGAAGCTCTGAACAGATCCCCGGTTAGCTTCTGTCCTAGGCTGAAGGACCCTTGGGGGCACTTCTGGAGATAGGCTGAGAAGAAATTAACTTTTGTTGGTGGCTTAGAGTGTGAAGAACTGATTGTATATTTGAGATTTGAGTTTGAAGGAAGAAGAAAGAAGATTAAACAGTTGTCCCCCCATCTCCTTGACAGACTTTGGTGTCACAGTTGTGACTGGACTGACATTTCCCAAAATCCTCCTAACCCTCCTTATAGACTAGGGACAACCCTATTCCTTTCACCTCATCTTCCATCCTGTCTTATCTTTCCCAATAAACCTCCTTACCTGAGAAAGAGAACAAGAGTTTCTTCTCTAAACCTCACAGTTCACCTTTGAGTTACATAGAAAGGTGACTGACTAACAGGGGGAGGGGAAGGGAGGCAGGAGGGTGTGGGTGGAAACCTGGGAGGTGAAGGGTGGAGGGTAGTAAATATCTTGATCTATTTAGTCATCTGCAGGGATCAACAGGCAAATCCAGAGTATCCCCTCTAGTAGTATCTCTCTATCTCTCAGAAGTATCTCTATCTCAATTAATGGAGGGTCATAGGAATAGCAAGAAAGCCAATGTTGCAGAAATATGTAGAGGAGTAAAGATTTTGAGGTAAATTCTTATGGAAATAGGTAAAGAAGAAACAAATATGTCTTCATACTTATAATGTATTCAAGGGAAACATAAGGATTTGAATAAGACAAATGCAGAGTTTTGGTTTGGTGAGGACCTTTGGTCATGTTTTGGTGGTCTTAAGATAGGAAATAAAATGTAGTAAATGTAGTAAAAAAAAACATATTAGGGAAAAAGTGGGACAGAAGGGGAACTCATATCTATGGGGTAAGTGAGAAGTAGAGTGTGGAGACATGGAATAAAGGATTAAATCACATTAAATGGGATGATTGGATTTTTAATGAAACCACTCTTATCTGAGCCACAGGAGCAAAGGCTGGAAACACACACATACACACATAAGCACACACACACATATACATACACACATAATTTAGTGTAGAAAACCATTGATTTAAATAGGGAAACAGGAAAATATGGGGAAAGGGAAGAAAGGAAAACAAAATAGAGAGTCAAATCAATACCTCAAATTTGCAAACTTGAGACACAGGAAGCATTAAGTGCCTTTGATATTAATTTGGAAGTGAAGAGGGCTTATTAGGGAGAAGGAATATTTCAGTTTTGAACATGATGAGTTTTAGATGTATCTGGAATGTTTAATTTGAAATGTTCAATAGACAATTAGTGATACCAGACTGAAACTCAAACTCAGAAAAGAGACTAGGACTGGATATAGATATTATATATATGTGTATATACATATACACATATCTACATATGCATATACACACATACATATACACTCATATGTGTTTACATGTATATGCATCAATATACATACATATACATATTTGAGACATCTATAGAAGAGATCTCAGGACAGAATACTGATGAACATCCATAATCAGGGGACATGATGTAGATGATTAACTGGCAGAAGAAAATGAAAAAGAGTAGTTAGACTGGCAGGAGTCAAACTAGGTGTAAGCAATATCATAAAAACTCCAAAAGGGAAGAGTATTCAGGAGGACAAGATGATCAACAGTATAAAATGTAGAACATAGGTTGAGAATGATTCAGAATGAGAAAAGATTCAAATTTTTCAATTCACTGGTAACTTTGGAGAGAGAAGTTTTTATTTGATGATGAGGTCAGAAGTCATATTCTGAAAGATAGGAAGTGAGAAAGGTGAGAAAGTGGAGGCAGAGAGAGTAGGAAGATTTTCTAAGGAGTTTGGGAGAGATTAATAATAAATATAGACATTTGCTAGTCTGTATGTACTCCCTGGGAATGCAGTTGGAAAAGAGGCACTCGAAAGGTGGCATCCCTGGAGAAGAGAGATAAATTTAACACTGTTGTTTGTCAGAGCACTATTTCTGGCTGTGGGTTCAGAGCTAAAAAATAGAGAAAATGATAAATTCTTTTGCTGGGCCTTTTCAGAATACAGAGAACTTTTATCCTGGGCACTCCAGTTGGGTAATAAGTTAGTATCACTGTGGGGAGCATATAGGAATGACCCTGTTCCTTGCTTTTCCCCTCTGTTGTATCACAATATTTGACTTTCTAGCAAATATTGTATAGCTTGTTATATGTGTGTGTATCACTCACATTGTTTATGTAATTATTATTATTATTATTATTATTTTGTCCAAATAGAGGACAAGGGGACCCAGATTTTAAATGTGTTTCCCACTTCAAAGTCTCAGGTGCTTTGGCCTGTTGCTGAGATGGTTTCTTGTCCTGCAGCCCAGATGCAGATCTGTAGGGACTTTTGATGGGGCTTTTATAGGCCCCAGAAATGCCATCACCTCTTTGTGTTAGCATCTCTGGTCTGGCACAGTACTGGTACTGCTATAGGTCTTGAAGCACAGCCAAGACCATGTATGTATTCATACCGCGTGGGCCATATTTGGAAGAGCCTGTAGTGCTACTACTTTCCGACTCTGCTTATTTATCATTTTGCCTTTCTCTGTCTTGTATGTACATAGTTATTTGTGTGTTGCCTCCCCATTAGAATGAACTCCTTGAGGATGGTGACTATTTTTACTCTCTTTTGTATCTCTAACACTTAGCATAGTACCTGGCACATAACAGGTGCTTAATATGCTTCTTGGAATTGATTGAGATCATCGTGGAGGTTGACTGGTTGCCCGTCTGCTTGAGTCTAGCATGAAGCTCTCTGAAAATGTTGCCTAACTCAAGGGGGCATAATCTAGTATTCACAGAGGGCCAGGCTAGCCAATTCTTTGATTTTCAGTGACTTTCTATATTTGGCTCAGAGAGTATCTCTTGGAGTTTCAGATGGGTGAATATTACGGCTCTGGAGAGCTGTTCCAGCTGGTTGGATATCCAGGACATGGGGGATTAGTCCAATAGGATGATGATGTTCAGGGCTCTACCATCATTTAGGGAATCATTGTTGCTGAGGAGAAAAAGCCCCAGACTTGGAATAAAGGTAGGCTTGGTTTTCAGTGCTGTTTCTGATACTTACAAAGGGTATAAGCCAGGGTAAATCATCTAAACTCTCTGAGCCTTACTTTCTTCAATTGGTAAAATGAGGCTCATACTCCCTCGCAGTAGAGTTCTGAGATAAGTGCTTTGTAAACCTTCAAATGCTATAAAATGTCAAGCTGAAGCTTCCTAATCTTCTTGCTCAATAGCATTAGAGCTTCAACTAGGGAGAGAAGATGGATTCTTATGTCTGCATACACACACACATACACACAAATATATATATTTTAAACCCTCACCTTCTGTCTTAGAATCAATATTGTGTACTGGTTGTGAGGCAGAAGAACGGTAAGGGTTAGGCGATGGGGGTTAAGTGACTTGCCCAGGGTCACACAGCTAAGAAGTGCCTGAAATCAGATTTTAACCCAGGACTTCCCGTCTCTAGGATCTAGGCCTAGGCTAGGCATCTAGGCCTAGCTTTCTATACACTGAACCATCTAGCTGCCCCCCATCTGTATATTTTTTGGAATTTTGAGGGAGCAGTTCTTTGTCCTGAACAATGTGGAGATGGGAGGTAACTGTGGAGAGGAGAAAGACTGCCAGTTTGGAATCAGAGGACCTGAATTCAAATCTTAACTGTACTATTTGCTGTCTGTGTGACCCTAGGCAGATCTACTAAACTATCTGGATCTCTATTTTAACTGCTAGAAAATGAGGTGTCGAATGAGGTGACATCTAATTCTCTTCTAGCTCTAACTCATTGATTCTAAGTCTGACCAACAGAACTGAGTTAATTATTCTATCAGAAAGCCAATGTTAAGGGATAGCCCTGTTTTTCGACAATATTAAAAACATATTGGCAATCCTGTAAATGGGGGTGGGGGTTTCAGTGACGGACCTTGATGGGCTGGCCTGAGCTGCTTTCTTTTTATGTCTTTCTGATGCTTTTACAGTTCATTCTGGGGGCCCCAGTCAGGAAGTCTCCAGTGCTTCTGAAGTAGTATACTCCAGGTAGTGGTCTGTTCACTGTCCTATTCTGTACTCTGCAAATTCTGTCTGAGGCTTGAGTCTGTTGACTTATGCGTGGGTGAGTTTCCATACACTGCTGCTGTATCAAATCAAATCTGACTGAGGCATAAGTAGTCTGCTGGAACTTTCTATAGACTCAGAAGAACTGGTCTGCTGGCTTCCCCTTGGTTTTTTCATCTCTTGCCATATTTCTTACACATCAGGCTGATATAGGGATCTAAAGGTTAGAATGAAGCCCTTACTCTGCTCTTGGGCTCAGGTACATAGTTACTTTTTTGGAACTTGGTCCTTGCTCCTTATACAATATGCCCCACTGCCCCCCCCCCCCCCCCAGCTCCCTTTTGACTATGGCTGTTCCTCTTTGCCCTGGAACTGTGCCCAAGGAATTACTAATGACCAAGAGGGTTGCCTGATTTACCTGCTCCTTCTTCCAGTGCCAGTATAGGGGTTGCCTGGGGTCTCTTCTTAGCCAGATACTTCCTACTCCCTGGGCTGCTACTGTTGTTAGTACACCGCTTCTGCATTGTGCTCTTGGTCAGCCACCATCTCAGAGCTCTCTGTCTATTCTTCGAAGGAGTCCTGGGCCAGAAAAATGACACACTGTGACTTTTTCTCATCTTTTCCAGTCAGAATTTGGCATGATCTGCTTCCTCATTTGTTGTGGAGAAGCCAAGGCAAAATGCTACCTTTGCTATGCTTTCCACCATATTGACTCCATCCCCTCTACATTGCTTTAACATTTTGCAAAGTGCTTTAGGTTTGTTATCTCCACAACAACCCTTGAATATAGGTGCTAATATTAGGTCTTTGTTATAGATGAGGGAATGAAAGCACAGAGAAAGTCCATGACTTGTCTATGATCACACAATTGGTAAATGTTTGAAGTAGGATTGAAGCTATGGTCTTGTTACCTTGTTGCTTCCAAGCTGACTATATGCTGGACTAGGGAGCATAGGACATCCTCTATCTGTCTGGTAAGAGAATTTGGGGCATTAGGGGCAGCTAGATAGCACAGTAGATAGAATGTGAGGTGTGGAGTTAGAAGGATCTGGATTCAAATCTGACCTCATATGCTTTCTAGTTGTATAATTCTAAGCAAGTCACTTCACTCCAGTTGCCTAACACTTACTGCTCTTCTGTTTTGGGATTAATACTAAAAGGTTTAAAAAAGGGGGAAATTTGGGGCATTCGCTGTCTTTCTGGTATGTAGGACCCCTGAACCCCATCTTCTTCTGAAAACATTCACTTTTTTTCAAGCAGGAAAATAATATTCCTCAAAACACAGACATTTCTGGGATTATAGTCATTCCATAGTTGCTGCTTTTCCTTTATGGGACTCACAGGGTTGCAAGTATCTCAAGAACATCTGAAATTGAAAAGCCGCAGGGGAGAAAGGATAATATAGTAGAGAGCTCAAACAACCTGATGCCTGGAGAAGCCTGAGTCTGGGACTCATTATTTGCTGAGCAGGTGGTACTGTTGCCAAAGCTGTATTTACTAAGTGCTTTGGGACTCTGGAGAGGCCAAACTGAAAGGAAAAAGTCTCTCTCTCCTCTCCTCTCCTCTCCTCTCCTCTCCTCTCCTCTCCTCTCTTTGTCTCTGTCTGTCTGTCTGTCTGTCTCTCCCCCTCATTGTCAGGAACTGAGTCCATTGTCACTGAGCCTATGATTTATAGACAGCCACTAGAGTTCACTGTGGGAACTGGTTGTCTTACCATCAGCTGGTCCCTAGGTTTGGTGATTCATCCATAGATGCATAAACACTTAGAGGCCTTATATATTCCCATAAGTTATAGTGGGACTAAAAGTGATTCCGTTGTGATGCCTGAATAAAATATTTCCTAATTAAAAAATAAAGTAGAAAAGAAACTCTGAACTGAGATTCGCTGGCTTGGATCATGGCTTAGATAATAGTGTCGTGTCCCACTCTATGGGCACATGGGGCCCCTGTAGACTGGAGATCATGAGCAATTACCAGTGACAAGAAGTAGTTGTGAAATTCCTATTATGTTCTAAGCACCGCACTGTGTGTTAGGGATACACATCAGAAAGATGGTTCTTGTCCACAAGGAACTGAACATCTAATGGGGAAAGACAACATGCTAAAGTGTAAGGGTTGGGGCAAAGGTACCCTGCTGGGGACACGGTGATGACAGAATCAACATTCTCTAAAGGGAGACCATGGGAGGAGTTTTTACTCCACCCTCCAGCCCTCCAATCAGAGGGTGAAAGGCACCTGAGGGTCCTGAGGAGGTACTAAAGCAGAAGCAATCTCCCTGATGATGTTTCCTGCTGAAGAGCTTCTCCTGGTTGGGTGGGACATGATGCTGTTGGAGGAGCAAATGAACAGAGCAACTGATGGGAACTGAAGAGATGGCTGGGGATTCTGAGCTCTCTGCAAAGGGAGAGCCAGTGCCTCAGAGAGAAAGCAGTAGTTTAATAACTGAGAAATGAATGTGCACATAGAACACACTAGGACAGAAAGAATAGGTATCAGGAAAAAGGACCACTTGTTTTAGGCAACTTCCTTGTTCTAGATGGATTCTGCTCAGGACGGAGATGTGCTAACCATAACAAGACCCTGAAGTTTCCTTTTCTGGCTTAAAATATCATTAATCTAGGGCAGCATTGGAGAAGTATTGGCATGTGTGCCACCCCTGGCACAGCGGAGCTGCTCCCATTCCCCTCTCCCAGCTCCCAAGGACATTTTTTTTGCATGCCCCACCCCTCTGTCCAGTCACCCAAAGCAAACACTTCCTTCACTTCCTCCTATAATGCAGGGGGGCTCACAGACAGCTTGAATTTGCCCTCTGGAGAAAGCCAGGGAGCAAAGTAGATAGAATGCTGGGTCTGGAATCAGGAAAAGCTGTTTAAATCCAGTGTCAGAGACTTGCTAGCTGTTGGACTCTGAGCAAGTCACTTAAAACAAAACAAAACAAAACAAAACAAAAGAAAAGAAAACAACAACAATAAAAAGCAACTCTTTTTGCTTCAGTTTCCCCTTCTGTCAAATCCTACCAGGGATGTCGTAAGGACCAAATGAGACAGAATTGAAAACCATTTAGTATAGTGTTTGGCACATAGTAAGGGCTATCTACATACTAGGTATTATTTTTATTATTTAAGATAGAGACCAAGAGATCTTCACATGTAACTGAGGTTAGCGTTAGAACCCATGACCTATTTGTGTCCTCTTTTTTCATTCTGGGTTTTAAATCTGAAGTATGTCAACGTTTCTTAAAAAAATGCTTTGGTTACCATTTCAATTTAATTAACTTTTAATTCTATGTGTTTTTTATTCTTTGCAATTAAAAATATTATTCTGGAAAGAGGTCACTAGACTTCACCAGAATATGCACCAGGATGCCCAGGGAGCTCATGCTGGAAAAAAGTTAAAGATCCCTGAACACCAAGAAGTAGCTACCAAGTAATATATTCAGTGGTGTCTCTTGAGAAGTTTGATTGCCCAAATCAACTCGGCAGAGATGGTCGGATCACTGTTGCCCAGAGTTCGCCTGTCTCCTTTCTTGACCAAATGTCAAGCAAGACCTTCGATGACCCCAATGCCTCTGTCAATGGGATAGGTAGTTCTTCTTTCTCTCACATCTTTCCCTGCGTGCTCTTATACCCACTGACCTGGAAGGACTTTTTCAGTAATTGTTGTCCTTTTTCCTAAAGATTCTCCTATATTCTTATTTTTTTGGTTGGGAGAGTTGCCTGCAGGATCCAGCTCTGGCCTGACATTTGGAATCCAACAGGTGTTAAACCCCATTGGCGTCTATTTGAGATTCTCTGGTGTCAGTAGGTAGGAGCGTGACAAATAGGGGGAACTTGGAAGAGAAAATGTTTTATTCATTTTAAGCATTTCATGCTGGGAATATGTATTTGCTTATTGAAAACAATTGTCTTGGGTAGCTTCCTGCTTCTCAGGAGAGGTCTGGCTGTCTACTCAGGAATGGCACCTGCCGTGACTGACTTCTCCAAATGCCACAGGCTCCTGATTAAGAAAAAGAAGGTCTCTGATGCTCAGAGCATTCTCTCCTCTGGATTCTTTTCGATGGGAGCGCAACAAGTTCTCGATGTTTTTGAATTTAGATGATGATGTCGCAGGTTAGAAAAGTTCAAAGCTTAGTTCTGCCAATGATTTACTACTGCAGCAACTTTGAGCAAGTTGCTTCAGCTATAAAATGAGAAGAGTCTCTGAGGTCCCTTCTAGCCCCACATCTAGGCTGGCTTATGCTGCTACAAAAGTCGTTGTCCAGACCAGGTTAATCCAACCAAATATTCAACTAGGTCAGGGAGTTTTCTTCACTAGGTAAACATCACTAAAAACATTTTAGTGAAGTGATAGGCATGGATTTTGGACCCCCGAGGCTACCTGCTACCACCTCCTATCTGAAGCAAGTCTCTGTTGGAGGCATCCTAGACACTTTGTTTTTTCTGGACAGTAAATCTGATTGGTTGTTTGTGCTGGGAAGGGTTATTTTTTTCACAGTTTGACTCCAGTTCTGACACTGTCCTTTGAATATGACCAAAAGTCTCATCCTTCCCTCTCTCCTCTATTGTTGTTGTTCAGCTTGAGGTTTTCCTGGCAAAGACTTTGTGGTTTGCTATTTCCTTCTACAATTTATTTTACAAATGAGGAAACTGAGATAAATAGGGTTAAATGACTTCCCTCAGGTCACACAGATAGAGTCTGAGACTGGATTTGAATTCAGGTCTTCCTAACTCCAGACCCATGCTTATATCCTATGAAAGAGAATTTAAAACTCTCTTTGTTTATTTTAAGTTAATCAATCAAGAATTTGAAGTACCACTCCTTTCACCCTTACTTTTTTAGTAAGAGCCTTTTAAATTCAGAATGGGTGAATGACTTAAATATAAAGAAGGAAACTATAAGTAAATTAGGTGAACACAGAATAGTATACCTGTTAGATCTTTGGGAAAGGAAAAATTTCAAGACTAAGAGTTAGAAAAAATTACAAAATGTAAAATAAATAATTTTGATTGCATTAAATTAAAAAGTTTTTGTACAAATAAAACCAAATGCAACCAAAATTAAAAGGGAAGCAATAAAATGGGAAAAATATTTATAACAAAAACCTCTGACAAAGGTCTAATTACTCAAATATATGAGCTAAATCAATTGTAAAAAATATCAAGCCATTCACCAATTGATAAATGGGCAAGGGACATGAATAGGGAATTTTCATAAATAAGCACATAAAATTAAATTTCAAAATAAATATTCAAATTCAATAAGCATATAAAAAGTATTCTTAATCTCTTATAATTAAAGAAATACAAATCAAAACAATGCTGAGGCACCACTTCACACCTAGCAGATTGGTTAACATGACAGCAATGGAAAGTAATGAATGCTGGAGGGAAAAGTTGGGGCATTAATGCATTGCTGGTAGAGTTGTGAATTGATCTAAGCATTCTGGATGGTAATTTGGAGGAACTATTCCCAAAGGGCTTTAAAAGATTGCCTACCCTTCAATCCAGCCATACCACTGTTGAGTTTATACCCCAAAATGATAATAAGGAAAAAAAAACACTTGTACAAATATATTTATAGCTGTGCTCTTTCTGGTGGCAAAAAATTGGAAAATAAGGGGATGCCCTTTGATTGGGGAATGGCTGAACAAATTGTATTATATGTTGGTGATAGAATACTATTGTGCTCAAAGGAATAGTGAACTGGAGGAATTCCATGTGAACTTGAATGACCTCCAGGAATTGATGCAGAGTGAAAGGAGCAGAACAAGGAGAATCGTATACACAGAGACTGATATACTGTGGCACAATTGAATGTAATCGACTTCTCTACTAGCAGCAATGCAATGATCAAAGATATTTCTGAGGGACTTATGAGAAAGAATGTTGCCCACATCCAGAGAAAAAACTGTGGAAGAGAGGTAGAGTCAAGATGGTGGCATAGATGCAGTGAAAGTTCAGACTTCTAAAAACCCTTCCTCACCAATTATAAATCAAATGCTCCTAGGGGACTCTAAACCAAACCTAACAACAGGACAGAGCTAAGGAACCCTCCTGCTGGACTCAACTTAAAAGGTATGCCCCCCCAAAAGCATGAATTTGAGAACACTCAGCTTTAAGGGGAGGAAAGAAGGAAGGTTCCAGGACCCCGCCCCCACTTACAGTACTGAGCCTCCAGCATGGCTGGAACCTTTGGGCCAGCAAGGGCACTAGCTTAGAGGGAGAACCTTGTGAGTAAAGCTATGCCAGGATCAGGGCTCCAAATATGGGTGGTGGGAGGCAGCTTGAGGAGAAACATGAAGAACTCAGCCTAGTCACATCAGAGGAAACACTCCATATTTCCCCCTCCTTCCTGAGGTTTTAGCCTCAGGGCACATCCAGATTTGCAAGTTCACCTCAGCTGGGTTTGCTGAGGGCCAGGAAGCTCAACCACCAGAACCCCTTCCCCACTAATTTAAGGTTGCCAAGGAATTCAGCTATGTAATTCCTAAATGAAAACTCAAGTTAGCTGTTAACCTTTTTATGGTGTTTTAATTACAAACAGGAGGAAGAAAGGTATTAGAGGGAAAGAGAGAGAGGAGGAAAAGGGAGAGAAGGGAATAGGGCTTAAATACCCACTCTGCTTAAGCTGAGCCAAAGGCCCAAGTCCCTGGATAGCTGAGGCAAAGAAAAAAGATCAGTCCCTATCACTCACGTGACCAAAATGGAGAAACAGTCTCAGGGCTCCTCCACACCAAGCACCAGGCTCCAACAACCTCCTTTCCTCCACACAGGAAGTCCCCAGACTCCTCAGCTGTCCTCTATCTCACTTCCTGTGTCTCACCTGTGCCAATGGTGGCTCTAGCTTCACCCAGGACTGCCCAGAGGTCTGTCCCCTTTGCACATGTCTGTTGAAGGCCATATTCTCAAATAATTAAATCTTGAGCTTTGCTGCAGCACTTCCTAAATCCTGTTACCCTGAGTAGGGTGGAGATTGTAGTTTCCAAGACCTGATTCTGTCATTCCAAGTATCTCTATTGTTATTGATCAGGAAATAGCCAAATCCCATCCTCTAAAGAATGCTTTGAACAGGGTTGAGTAGTTTTGAAATTCACACTAAGCTCCAAGGGTGAAGGTTGACAGAAAAGCCCAAACCCACAGATTCAACACACAATGAGAGGAGCAAGAGTGCAAGCAATTACAGGGGGAAAAGAAGGGATGAAAAAAGAAATTACAATCGACAGCTTCTATCCAGGCAATGAACAAAGGGAAAATGGAACAGAGGAGGACCAAGGAACATCAATGAAAAACACAGAAACACCAATAATTGGACACAGGCTTTGGAAGAACTCAAAATACAATTCAAAACACAATTAAGAGAGGCTGAAGACAACTGGGAAAAGAACTTCAAAAGCAAGATAAGTCATCTGGAAACCAAGGCACTTGAACTAAAATGAGAAAATAGTGTTTTGAAAGCCAAAATCAATCAGCTTGAAAATGAGGCAAAGGAGATGAAGGATGAGGAAAAAAATATGAAAGATGAGGCAAAGAAAATGTAAGATGAGGCAAAGAAGATGAAAGATGACCTCCAAAGAAAATCAGACCAGAAGGAGGATAACCAAAAACTAGGAATGAAATCCCATCTTTAAAAACTAGAATACAACAATTAGAAGCAAGTGACTTCACAAGGCAGCAGGAAATTATAAACCAAAATCAAAAGAATGAAAAAAAAGTGAGGAAAACATGAAGCACCTCATTCATAAAATAGAAAATCTAGAAAATTATTCCAGGAGGAGTAGCAAACCCTCCCTACCTCAGATTGCTTCTGACAGCTGCCAACAGCAGCAGTGGCGGCAGCAACAGCAGCAACAAAGGAAGCTGCCTGCAACAAAGTTACAAACTTGGAAGCTGGGCTCCTCTCATAGTTATAGAGAAAAAACTCTTCCAATGAGAAATCTCTTGCCATGAACAGGAACTTTACACCCAACCAAGACACAGTGTGTGTGTTTGGAACAGGAGACTTTGGAAGGTCAATTGGCAATAAGATGTTCCAATGTGGCTACTCTGTGGTCTTTGGTAGACAAAACCCTGAGATGTCTGGTCTGCTCCCCAAAGGAATGAACGTCTTGAGCTATGCAGAAGCTGCCCAGAGGTCTGACATGATCATCATAGCAATCCACAGAGAACATTATGATTTTCTTACAGAATTAGCTGAGTAACTACAAGGAAAAATATTGGTGGATGTCAGCAACAACCTTAAAATTAATCAGTATCCTGAATCCAATGCAGCATATCTCGCTTGAATAGTTCCAAGAGCCATAATTATGAAAGCATTTAACACAGTCTCAGCCTGGGCTCTCCAGTCAGGCACCCTGGATGCAAGCAGGCAGGTATTTGTCTGTGGAGATGACAAAGAATCTAAGCAGAGGGTGATGGATATTGGCTGTACACTTGGGCTTACTCCGGTGGATCAAGGAACTCTCATGGCAGCCAGAGAGATTGAAAAGTACCCCCTGCAGCTCTTTCCAATGTGGATATTTCCTCTATACCTCTCTGATGCCTTATTTATTTTCTATTTTTGTTTGCTGTGTGATAAGAGAGATCATCTACCCGTACATTAATGGAAAGAAACATTTTTCATTTTTCTTGGTCATTTCTGTTCCAAATCATATCTTCCCAGGGATGGCTCTCAGTCTTCTTGTCCTGGTTTACCTCCCTGGGATCATCCCTGCCATTTTGCAATTGTACCAAAGTACCAAATATAGCTGATTTCCAAAATCGCTTGACCACTGGATGCTTTACAGAAAATAACTTGGACTTGTGGCATTGGCCTTTGCCTTCCTCCATGTCCTGTATACCCATCCGCCAATACGTGTGATGGAAGTTGAACAGGAAAGTCATTGACTAGATAAAAACCAATAATACTTGACCTTTTGACATAACCTCTGGCTGGCTCAATGACTCTTACTTCCCTTGGCATTTTGGGATTTCCCTTATTTATCCTTTTGGGAATCACTTCCTTGCTATCAGTTAGCAACATTGTCAGCTAGAGGGGGTTTTGATTTGTCCAGTCCAAACTTGGATATTTGACATTGGTCCTGTGTACAGCACATACCCTCGTATATGGTGGAAAAAGATTTCTCATCTCTTCAGTTCTCAGGTGGTACCTCCCTTCAGTCTATGTACTAAGTCTCATCATCCCTTGTATGGTCCTGGTCCTGAAGTTCATCCTGATAATGCTGTGCGTCAATTGGCCACTTACATGGATCCAACAAGGCTGGGAAAGAAACTCCAGTCTCCTCAAAGGCCCAGTTAGAAAATGGCAAAACTGAGGTGTGAGGTAGCTACCAACCCATCACCTGGGAATTCCCCAGCAATGTCCTTGAATGAAACTCTGGAGAGTGTTCCTCTCTAAGCCTTCCCTCTTTTCCTCTCTCGTGAGATATAAAGAGTAGGCAGGAGAGGACATTTTGGTAGGAAGGAATCAAAAACCATTGGACATTTGGAAGAGGAGATCCACTCTTTCTTAAGTTTTGATGCTGGGATATAATAACTGAAAAGTTTGATCAATTTCAGTTTCATGGAATGAGCCAATTTAGTTCAAAGGTTCCATGATTTCATTGGACAAATGGGAGATCCCTCCTTTGAGCCACATTGTGACCTCTACTTTCTACATCCCATCTACCCCCAATACCTTGATGGTCTTCATAAATTGCTGTGAAAAAAGAAATCAATATATAATAACAAGCTTCTCTGGCACTGAGTATCTCTAGTCTTATCCATTGATAACCATCATACAATTTACCCCCTGTCCATGAAGAAGTCCCTACTAGAACCCTTTCTAGCTTCAGAGAACCTGCCCAAATTTGTGCCTTGCTTGCTTAGCTTTTAAGAACTTAAGACCTGAGTATTAGGGAACACTGAAGAAAAGCCTTCATGGAAGGCAGAAACCTTCATGAATGTAGAAACACTCAAAACTCAAGAAGGAGCCAGAAGAAGAAACTCCCTCTCTTCTTCCCTCCCTTCCCCACAAAATCAAGATGAGGTGGAGCCAGATAAACAACCTGGTATTGTTTTATTATGGATCAGGTTGTGCTTGTTGCTTCAGTAGGTTTCATTATTTGTTTCATTCATTTCAGGGCTGAAAACATGTAATATAATCTTATTACACAATCCACAGTGACGATTGTTCCTATAACCTTATCAACATTCTTTCTTATGGTAAACAATGAAATGTAAAAAGAAAATGCAAAAATGCCAGAACTAGGGATTAGTTGAAGGACTGGTGCTATGTAAGTCAACAAATGTGAAGACAGGTAGGAGATGACAGATACCCTCATGTTTCTGAAAGGCTGTCATGTGGAATAAGGAGCACAGTTGGGTGATGCAGTAGATAGAGCACTGGGGCTGGAGTCAGGTAGACCCCTCTTCGTGAGTTCAAATCCAGCCTTAAATGCTTATGAGCTGTGTAATCTCACACAAGTCAATTAACTCTGTTAGCCTCAGTTTCTTCATCATTCAAACGTGTTGGAGAAGGAAATGGCAAACCACTACAATATCTATATTTGTTAAAAAAAAAACCCAAACAAACCCAAATGATGTCAGAAAGAGCCTGACATGACTGAAAAATGACCAAACAACATGTAGAAAAGGGATTAGACAGATAAGTTCTGGTCTCCAGAAAGCAGAGGAAGAAACTAGGAGAAATATAGGGATGTAATACTGTTTTAACAACCAGCTTTGGGGGAGAGGGAAACATTTTAAAATCTGACGTACATTTTTAACATTTTTTCCCATCACCATCACCTTCTTAAGTGAAATCAAAACAATTCTGAGGTATCACCTCACACCTAGCAGATTGGCTAACATGACAGCAAAGGGAAGCAATGAATGCTGGAGGGGATGTGGCAAAGTCGGGACATTAATGCATTGCTGATGGAGTTGTGAATTGACCCACTATTCTGGAGGGCAATTTGGAACTATGCCCAAAGGGTACTAAAAGACTGCTTGCCCTTTGATCCAGCCATAGCACTGCTGGGTTTGTACCCCAAAGAGATAATAAGGAAAAAGACTTGTACAAAAATATTCATTGCTACACTCTTTGTGGTGGCAAAAAATAGGAAAATGAGGGGATGCCCTTCAATTGGGGAATGGCTGAACAAATTGTGGTATATATTGGTGATAGAATTCTATTGTACTCAAAGGAATAATAAAGTGGAGGAATTCCATGGGAACTGGAACAACTTCCAGGAATTGATGCAGAGTGAGAGGAGCAGAACCAGGAGAACATTGTACACAGAGACTGATACACTGTGGTACAATTGAATGTAATGGATTTCTCCATTAGCGGAAGTGCTGTGATCCTGAACACCTTGTAGGAATCTATGAGAAAAACCACTATCCACATTCAGAGTGGGAGTAGAGACACAGAAGAAAAAACAACTGCTTGAATACATGGGTCTGGGGAGGTAGACTCTAAATGAACATCCTAATGCAAGCACCAACAACATGGAAATAGGTTCTGATCACGGACACAAGTAATACCCAATGAAATTGCGTGTCACTGTGGGAAGGGTGGGTGGAGGGGAGGGAGGGAAATGATGTGATTATTGTAACCAAGGAATAATGTTCAAAATTGATTAAATAAATTAATCTAAAAAAAAAAAAGAAAATTGTTCCTGGAGAGACAACTTAAGAATCATTGGTCTATCGGAAGACCATGACAAAAGAAAAAGCCTGGACATCATCCTACAGGAAATTATCCAAGAAAACTGCCCTGATATTCTAGAACAAGATGGAAAAGTGGAGATTGAAAGAATCCACAGATCACCTCTTGTACTTAATCCCCAACTGACAACATCTAGGAATGTTATAGCCAAATTCAAGAACTATCAGACCAAGGGAAAAGTATTACAAGCTGCTAAGAAGTCATTCAGAGACCAAGGAAGTACAGTGAGGATAACACAGGATCTGGCTGCATCTACACTGAAGGACCGAAAGACATAGAATATGATATTCCAGAAAGCAAGGGAACTAGGTCTATAACCAAGAATCAACTACCCAGCAAGACTGACTATATTCTTACAGAGGAAAGTATGGTCAATTAATAAAATAGAAGAATTCCAAGCATTTGTAAAGGAAAGACCAGACCTGAACAGAAAATTTGATGCCCAAACACAGAACTCAAGAGAATCATCCAAAGGTAATTAAGAAAGGGGGAAAAACCCCCAAAACAAAACAAAACAATAAACAAACTTTTCTTAAGGGATTCAATAAGTTAAAATGATATGCATCCCTACAAGAAAAGAGGATATTGATAACTCTTAAAAATTGCTATTATCACCTGGGACCTAGAAGAATTATACTTAAAGGGAACAGTGACAAACTGTATAGGATGAAATGCCAAAACATAAGTATGTATATAGATATATGTATGCATAAATATATATGTATATATATATGCATATATATACAACTAGAGTTAAAAAGAGGTTAATATTAAGAGAAATGGGAAAAGAAACAAAATGGGGTAAATTTATATGTCACAAAGAAACGCATGGTGGGGGAGCGAGAACATCAATACACTGGATGGGTAAAGAGGTTGGAGATAGAAAATATTCAATTCTTACATGCATTGAAATTGACTCAAAGAAGAACAATCAAATACATTGGGACAGAGAATTGGTTTGTGCCCTATAGGGAAGTAGAAGGATAACAAATGGACTGGTGGGGAGGGAAGCAATGCAAGAGAGGGAGAGGGTGGAGGTAGTTTAAAAAGACTGTAAAGAAAATAGGAGGGGAATAAGAAGGGAGGGGGTAGAAAGGGAAGTAAAATAAGGGTGGGAATTAGGGGAACCAATTAAAAATAAAACAGTGGGGTAGAAGGAAATAGTGAAAGAAGAAAGGGCAGGACTAAGAGTGGGAATCAAAATGCTTGGAAATACACAGCTGGTAATCATAACTCTGAATGTGAATGGAATGAACTCACCCATAAAACGCAAGCGAATAGCAGAGTGGATTAGAAACCAAAACCCTGACATATGCTGTCTACAAGAAACACACATGAGAAAGGTAGATACACATAGGGTAAAAGGAAGAGGATGGAGCCAAATCTATTGGGCATCAATGGATAAAAAGAAGGCAGGAGTCACAATCATGATATCTGACAAAGCCAAAGTAAAAATAGATCTAGTAGTTAAAAGAGGCAGGGAAGGTAATTAAATCCTGATAAAAGGCAATATAAACAATAAGGAAATATGAGTACTCAACATGTTTGCACCAAATGGCATAGCATCCAAATTTCTAAAGGAGAAACTAGTGGAGCTCAAGGATGAAATAGATAGAAAAACTATAGTAGTGGGAGACCTCCACCTTCCTCTATCTGAACAAGATAAATCAAACCAAAAAAAAATAAGAAAGAGGTAAGAGAAATGAATGAAATCTTAGAAAAATTAGAGTTAGTAGATATGTGGAGAAAAATATATAGGGACAAAAAGGAATATACCTTCTTTTCAGCAGCTCATGGTATATTCAAAGATTGACCATGTAGTAGGGCATAAAAACATTGCAAACAAGTGCAAAGGAGCAGAAATAATAAATGCAAGCTTCTCAGACCACAATGAAAATAATAATTAGTAAGGCTACATGGAGAGGCAAATCAAAAATTATTTGGAAATTAAACAATACAATTCTCCATAATCTGTTAGTTAAAGAACAAATCATAGAAACAATAATTTCATTGAAGAAAATGACAATGATGAGACATCCTTTCAAAATCTATGGGATGCAGCCAAAGCAGTACTCAGGGGGGAAATTTATATACTTGAGTTCATATATTAACAAATTAGGGAGGGCAGAGGTCAATGAATTGGTCATGCAAATTAAAAAAAAAACTAGAAAGTGAACAAATTAAAAATCCTCACATGAAGTCTAAATTAGAGATCCTAAAAATCAAAGGAGAAATTAATAAAATTGAAAGTCAAAGAACTATTGATTTAATAAATAAGAGTAGAAGCTGGTACTTTGAAAAAACAAATAAAATAGACAAAGTACTGGTCAATCTAATTAAAAAAGGAAAGAAGAAAACCAAATTGAGAGTATCCAAGATGAAAAGGAAGACCTTACCTCTAATGAAAAGGAAATTAAGGCAATCATTAAAAACTATTTTGCCCAATTCTATGGCAACACATATGGCAATCTAGGTGACATCGATGACTATTTACAAAAATATAAATTGCCTAGACTAACAGAGGAAGAAATAGAATACCTGAACAACTCCCTATCAGAAAAAGAAATTGAACAAGCCATCAAAAAACTCCCTAAGAAAAAATTCCCTGGACCAGATGGATTCACAAATGAATTCTATCAGACATTCAAAAAACAACCAATCCCAATATTATACAAACTATTTGACAGAATAAGCAAAGGAGTTCTACCAAATTCCTTTTATGTCACAAACATGGTACTGATTCCAAAGCCAGGCAGGTCAAAAACAGAGAAAGAAAACTATAGACTAATCTCCTTAATGAATATAGATACAAAAATCTTAAACAGAATACTAGGAAAAAGACTCTTGTAAATGATTATGAGGGTTATTCATTATGACCAGGTAGGATTTATACCAGGAATGCAAAGGATGATTTGATATTAGGAAAACCTTCCACATACTTGACCATATTAAGAAGCAAACTGACAAAAATCACATGATTATCTCAATAGATGCAGAAAAAGCCTTTGATAAAATACAACACCCATCCCTACTGAAAACACTAGAAAGCATAGGAATAGAAGGGCCTTTCCTAAAAATAATAAACAGTATACATCTAAAACCATCAGCAAACATCATCTGCAATGGGGATAAACTGGAAGCCTTCCCAATAAGATCAGGAGTGAAACAAGATTGCCCATTATCACCTCTATTATTTAACATTGTACTAGAAACAATAGCAGTAGCAATTAGAGAAGAAAAAGAAATTGAAGCTATTAAAATGGGCAATGAGGAGACCAAGCTATCACTCTTTGTAGATGATATGTTGGTCTACTTAAAGAATTTTAGAGAACCAACTAAAAAGCTAGTGAAAATAATTAACAACTTTAGCAAAGTTGCAGGATACAAAATAAACCCACATAAGTCACCAGCATTTCTATTTATTTCCAACCCATTTCAGCAGCAAGAATTAGAAAGAGAAATTCTATTTAAAATCACCCTAGACAATATAAAATACTTAGGAATCTATCTGCCAAAACAGATACAGGAACTATATGAACACAATTACAAAACACTCTCCACACAATTAAAACTAGATCTAAACAATTGGAAAAACATTGATTGCTCATGGATAGGATGAGGTAACATAATAAAAATGACAATCCTACCTAAATTAATTCATTTATTTAGTGCCATACCAATTGAACTACCAAAAAAACTTTTTTACTGAATTAGAAAAAAAAAACAACATAACAAAGTTTTTTCAGAGGACAAAATATAAAGGATATCCAGGGAAATCATGAAAAAAAAATGTGAAGGAAGGAGGCTTTGCAGTCCCAGATTTCAAACTATACTATAAAGCAATGGTCATCAAAACAATATGGTACTGGCTAAGAGATGGAACAGAGGATCAGTGGAATAGACTTGGGGTATGTGACCTCTTCAAGACAGTCTATGATAAACCTAAAGATCTCAGCTTTTGGGACCAAATTCCACTATTTGATAAAAACTGCTGGGAAAATTGGAAGATGGTATGGGAGAGATTAGGTTTGGAACAACATCTCACACCCTACACCAAGATAAACTCTGAATGGGTGAATGACTTGAATATAAAGAAGGAAACTATAAGTAATTTAGGTTAACACAGAATAGTATACATGTCAGATCTTTGGGAAAGGAAAGACTTTAAGACCAAGCAAGAACTAGAAAAAAATCACAAAATGTAAAATCAATAATTTTGATTACATCAAATTAAAAAGTTTTTGTACAAACAAAACCAATGCAACCAAAATTAGAAGGGAAGTAACAAATTGGGAAACAATCTTCATAACAAAAACCTCTGACAAAAGTCTAATTACTCAAATTTATAAAGAGCTACATCAATTGTACAAAAAATCAAGTCATTTTCCAATTGATAAATGGGCAAGGGACATGAACATTTTTCAGTTAAATAAATCAAACTATTAATAAGCACATGAAAAAGTGTTCTAAATTTCTTATAATCAGCGAGATGCAAATCAAAACAACCCTGAGGTATCACCTCACACCTAACAGATTGGCTAACATGACAGCAATGGAAAGTAATGAATGCTGGAGGGGTTGTGGAAAAGTTGGAGCATTAATGCATTGCTGGTGGTGTTGTGAATTGATCTAACCATTCTGGAGGGCAATTTGGAAATATGCCCAAAGGGCACTAAAAAGCTGTCTGCCCTTTGATCCAGCCATAGCACTGCTAGGTTTGTACCCCAAAGAGATAATAAGGAAAAAGACATGTACAAAAATATTCATTACTGCACTCTTTGTAGTGGCAAAAAATTGGAAAATGAGGGGATGCTCCTCAAGTGGTGAATGGCTGAACAAATTGTGGTATATGTTGGTGATGGAATACTATTTTGCTCAAAGGTATAATAAACTGGAGGAATTCCATGGAAACTGGAATGACCTCCAGGAATTGATGTAGAGTGAAAGGAGCAGAGCCAGGAGAACATTGTACACAGAGACTGATACACTGTGTTACAATCAAACGTAATGGACTTCGCCATTAGTGTCAAAGCAGTGATCCTGAACAACCTGAAGGGATCTACCAGAGGGAATGGTATTCACATTCAGGGAAAAACTGTGGGACTGGAAATACCAATGAAAAACAACTTCTTGATTATCTGGGGATATGATTGGGGATGTAGACTCTGAGTGAACATCCTAGTGCACACATCAACAACTTGGAAATGGGATCTGATCAAGGACAGATGTGATACTCAGTGAAATTGTGTGTTGGTTATGGGAGAGGGGAGGGAGGGAAAGAATATGATTCTTGTAACCAAGGCATAATGTTCTAAATTTACTAAACAATAAAAATTAAAATTAAAAAACCCTAAAAAAAAAAAAGAACTGTGGGAGTAGAAACACAGAAGAAAATCAACTGCTTGACCACATAGTTTGATGGGACATGAGTGGGGATGTAGACTCTAAATGATCACCCTAGTGCAGATATCAATAATATGGAAATAGGTCTTTTATACACGTAAAACCCAGTGGAATTGCTTGTTTGCTATGGGAGGGGGGAAAAAGAACATGAATCATGTAACCATGGATGAAATCACATCTATTTTTGGATGTTGAGTGTCCATGAGACAGTGCTAATGTCTTTAATGGGGAGAACTTTATTTTTTGGGTCTTAAGAAGCTATGGCAGTTACAGCAGCAGCAGTGATTACAGAGGCAGTGATTGCATCTCTGAAGGGGCTATTGGATGAGGGCTATTGGGTTTTGGTTGGAAACAGGCAGTACAGACAATCTATGTGGCCCGAACAAGAGCACTCAATTTCTTTTATTATAACCAATCAAGTCATGATTTGTCTTTGACTTAAGAACTATGCTATTGCATAATTTAAATGAGAATTTTCTTTAGGATATTCCCAGAAATCCAGCTGAGAAAAATTATTGAAGAATATAGGTAACCAATATGTCTTGAGTTCATTATATGTCTCTGCCAATACATGGAAAGTTTCATTTGGAACAATTGGAACAATAGTATGGCAATAGGAAAAATACTCGACATCTTGAGTTGAAAACATAGAAGAGAATCTATTTTCTGTGTGCATAAGCAATATTCTCCCTGAAGGAAAACTAGACCTCCAAGCTGTTGTTAGGGGGAAACCTGTACTTTCCTTTAGGCACAGAAATGGAATAGAATAATAATTTTAAAGTAAAAACTATTCTGAAAACAAATCCTCAGGATTTTGTTCTGCATCTCCTACCATTTTCTGGATCCTAATGTTTGCTTACCTCTGGGTATCTCCTTCACATTTCCAATTTATATTCACCACAAAACTGAATTCATCAAGTTTTGGCCTACCTATGACCCCAATTTGCCCTTTCTTATAAAAATCTTATTAAAGCTGCTACCATCTTCCTAGTCACCCAAGCTCAAATTAATATAAATATATGTAACAAGGCAGGACACCAGGTTCTTAATAAAAAAGATGATAGGTGCATACTTTGTAGTCATAAGACCAAACTCCTTCTTCCCTTTGGGGTCAGGATAGGAAGGACGTGGGTGTGTTTCTTCCCTTTAGTCTAAGAACTTGGATTGTTAAGAGTCTGTTGAATCAGTGAATAAAGTGGCTGAGCAAGAGTTTTGGTCTAAACCCAGTTTCTCTTTATCACTTCAAAACAGGAATGCATACACAAAATAAAATAAAAGAACAACACTCCCCTCCAAAAACAAAAGAAGAAAAAAGACATAACCAGATATCAGAAAAAGTAACATGTACATCTCATCTCTGATGCTCACTACATATGTGACCATGGCCACATCATCTAAACTTTCTGGGCCTCAGTTTTCACATCTATAAAATGAAGGATTTGGACTAGATGTCCTTTCAGGACCCATGAGGGCCACGGCTATTCCCAAGGCTCTTGGATCCAGGCTACTGGGCCCATCCAGGTCATAGGGGAGATGGTTATTGAGGAAATATTTTGACTCCTCTGGCACAACTTGCCTTCTGGTTGTGAGCCCTCATGGGTCTGGTATTGCTTCCAACCTGAGAAGAGCAGGCATGGATGAAGGGAATAATCAGTGTGGAGAATGGTCCCACCAACCTCCCACTGCAAACACCAACTGCTGACTAACTACAACTAACTAATAGGTAAATCCAAAGTCCTGGGCAGTTAGGTGGTACAGTGGCTAGAGTGCCAGGATTGGAGTCAGGAATACTTGTCTTTCTGAGTTCAAATCTGACCTTAGTCATGTTTTAGCTGTGTGACCTTGGGAAAGTTACCTAGCACTGTTTGGCTCAATTTTCTCAATCCTAAAAAATAAGTTGGAGAAGAGAATGGCCAATCACTCCAGCATTTTTGCCAAGAAATCCCCAAATGGGGTCATAGTCAGACACAAGTGAAACAACTGAACAACAACAAAAGTCTTGGAAGTGGCAGCACATAGACCATAGCTCCTGCTTCCAGTCCATATCTCACTGATATTATCCTGAGAGCTATCACCTATGGATATGGGACCTGGGAGTTGCTTCTTTGAATGTTCAAGTCACAATAACTGAAGACCCAGAAAAGCAAGTTCTTGCTACAAAAGTCCTAAGCACTATCAATGGTTACATATCAGAAACTGATAGGATTTTATCAGTGGAAATAACATTAAAGAAGAGGCATCACCATCAGCTTTGGTGGAATTTTTCAAGTTGATTTGCAGCTGAAACCTTCTATAGATGCTTCCTCCATTAGAAAGAGAACTTGAAATTAGCAACTGCCTTGCTTTTCTATTTGTGTTCTGTGTTTTACAAATAGTAAGCTTTTAATAAATTTTTGCTCACTCATTCATTTGTTCAGTCATTCATTCACTCTCCTAAATCTACTTCTCTGTCCAGTTCTCAGTTTCCTATATTGGATTCATGTGCCATCCCCTAAATGTGGTTGTCCCCAAAGGCTCTGGATCATCTTCTCTTTCCTTACTATATCCTCTCTTTCAATGATCTTATCACCTTTCCTGAATTCAATGATTCTCTCTATGCAGATGATTCCTATAGCTATATAACAATTAGGTATAATTGTTGTTTAGCTGTTTTCAGTCGTATCTGATTCTTCATGACCCCACTTGAGGGCTTCTTGACAAAAATACTGGAGTGGTTTGCTGTTTCCTTTTTCTAGTTCATTTGACAGACAAGGAAACTGAGGCCAATAGGGCTAAGAGACTTGTCCAAGGTCACAGAATTAGTAAGTATCTGGGACAAGATTTGAACTCAGGGAGATGAGTCTGACTCTAGGTCCAGCACTCTATCTATTGTTACACCCAACTGCCTTTAGCCATAAAAATATTGCTAAGATTTCCCTTGAGATTCATTCCCATATCACCAGCTAATTTTTTTCTGTACCTATACATGAAAATTTCTTTTATTTATTCATTCATTTACTTTTACTAATTTCATGTAATTACACATTTCCACATAAGGTTTCCACAGTTAAATGATCCAAATTGTCTCCCTTACTCTCTTCCCTCCCTCCTCTTCCAGAGTTGGCAAGCAATTTGATCTGGTTTATACATGTATTATTGTACAAAACACATTTCTAATATTGTTCATTTTTGTGAATAATTATGTAAAACCCAAATCTCATTATAAAAACACAAATAAGTATACACTTTTTACCTGCATTGCAACTCCAACAGTTCTTTCTCTGGAGGTGAATAGCATTCTTTGTCATAAGTCCCTCAGAATTGTCTTGGATCATTGTACTGCTGAAATTAGTTAAGTCTATCACAGTTTATCATTCCACAATATTGCTGTTAATGTGCTCAATGTTCTTCTGGTTCTGCTTATTTCACTCTGCATTTATTCATGTACAACTTTCCAGTTCTTACTGAAATCATCCTGATCATCATTTCTTACAGCACAGTAATATTTCATCATCACCATATGCCACAATTTGTTCAGTCATTCCCCAATTGATGGGAATACCTTCAATTTAATTTCCAATTCTTTGCTACAACAAAAAGAGCCACTATTAACATTTTTGTACAAGTAGGTCCATTCCTCACCCCTTTTAAAAAAGCTTTTTAGGATACAGACCTTGTAGTAGTATTGCTGGATCAAAGGATATGCATTATTTTATTGCCTTTTGGACATAATTCAAAATTATCCTCCAGAATGGTTGGATCAGTTCACAACTCCACCAGCAATGCCCAATTTAATATTCCAATTTTGCCACATCCCTTCCAACATTCATTATTTTCCTTTGCTGTCATGTTGGCCAATCTGATAGATATGAGGTGGTACCTCAGATTTGTTTTAATTTGCAGTTCTCTAATAAAGAGGTATTTAGAACATTTTTTCATGATTATTTTGATTTCTTCATCTGAAAACTGCTTATTCATATCCTTTGACCATTTGTCAATTCTCTAGTTGAGAAATTAGATCTTTATCAGAAAAATTTTATTATAATTTTCCTCCCAGGTGTTGTTTCCCTTCTAATCTTGGTTACATTAATTTTGTTTGTACAAAACCTTTTAAATTTACTATAGTCAAAATTATTCATTTTACATCTTATAAGATATCTATCTTTTGTTTGAACATAAATTCTTTCCTCTCCATAGATATGACAGGTAAACTATTCTATGTTCCTCTAATTAACTTATGATATCACTCTTTATGTCTAAATCACATCCCTATTTTGACCTGATGGTAAAAGTTTTACCATACTGTTTTCCAATTTTCCCAGCAGTTTTTGCCAACTAGTTCTTACCTCAAAAGCTGCAATCTTTGGGTTCATCAAACACTAGATTTTTGAGGTCATTTACTCCTTACTTATTACATTGATGCACCCTTCTATTTCTTAGCCAGTATCAGATTGTTTTGATATTTAAAGTATTTTATAGTACAGTTTAAGATCTGGTACTGCTAGGCCACCATCTCTCATATTTTTTATTGGTTCTCTTGGTATTTTTGATCTTTTGTTCTTCCAGATGAATTTTGTTATTTTTTTTCTAGTTCTATAAAATAGTTTTTTGGTAGTTTGGTATGGAACTGAATAAGTAAATTAATTTAGGTAAGATTGTAATTTTTATTATATTAGCTCAGCCTACCCACAAGCAATTAATGTTTTTCCAATCATTTAGATCTAACTTTATTTATGCAAAAAAAGTTTTGTAATTGTGTTCATATAATTCCTGGGTTTGTCTTGGCAAATGCATTCCAAGGCATTTTAAATGATCTAGAGTGATTTTAAATGGAATTTCTCTTTCTGTCTCTTGCTCTTGGACATTGTTAGAAATATATAGAAATTCTGATGATTTATTTAGGTTTATTTTGTATCCTGAAACTTTGCTAAGGTTATTAATTATTTCCACTATTTTTTTAGTTGATTTTCTAGGATTCTCTAAGTATATCATCATACCATTTGCAAAGAGGGATAGGTTAGTCTCCTCATTGCCTACTTTATCTCCTTCAATTTATTTTTCTTTTCTGATTGCCAGAGCACACATTTATAGTACGATGTTAAATAATAGTGGTGATAATGGGCATCCTTGCTTCACTCCTGAGCTTATTGGGAAGGTTTCTTACCCATTGCAGATGATATTTGCTGATGGTTTTAGATAAACAGTACTTATTATTTTAAGGAAGATCCTTTTGTTTCCTATTCTTTTTAGTGTTTTTAATGTCAGAGGCTTTTTATGCATCTATTGAAATAAGCATATGATTTCTGTTAGTTTGATTATTGATGTGGCCAATTATGTCGATAGTTTTCCTAATATTAAACCAGCTTTGTATTCCTGGTATTAATCCCACCTGGTCATAATGAATAATCCTTGTGATGACTTGCTGGAGTCTCTTTGCTAGTATTTTATTTGAGACTTTTGCATCAATGTTCATTTAAGGAAATTAGTCTGTAATTTTCTTTCTCTGTTTTTGGTCTTTCTGGCTTAGGTATCAGCACCATATTTCTGTCTGAAAAAGAATTTGGTAAGACCCCTTTTTTTTTTGTTTATTTCACCAATAGTTTATAAAATATTGGGATTAATTGTTCTTTAAATGCTTGATAGAATTTACTTGTGATCTTGGATCTGGCTCTGGGGATTGTTTCTTAGCGAGTTCCTTGATGGATTGTTCAATTTATTTTTCTTAACTGGGATATTTAAGTATTCTATTTCCTCTTTTGTTAATCTGGGCAGTTTATATTTTTTTGTAAATATTCATCCATTTCACTTAGATTGTCAGATTTGTTGTCATATAATTGGGTAAAATACCTCCTAATGATTGCTTTAATTTCCTTCTCATTGGAGGTAAATTCATTCTTTTCTTTTTTGATACTGTTAATTTGTTTCTCTTCTTTCCTTTTTAAATCAAATTAAGCAATGCTCTATTTTATTTGATTTTTCTTCATAAAATCAACTCCTAGTCTTATTTATTAGTACAACAGTTCTCTTACTTTCAATTTTATTAATTTCTGCTTTGATTTTTAGGATTTCTAATTTAGTCCTTAAATGGGGAATTTTCATTTGTTCTTTTCCTAGGGTTTTTTTTTTTTAGTCGCATGACCAATTCATTGATGTGCTTTTTCTCTATTTTATTGATATAAGCACTCAGGGATATACATTTCCCCTGACTACTGCTTTGGCAATATAAATTTTGATATGTTGTCTCCTCATTGTCATTGTCTTTGATGCAATTGGTGATTATTTCTATGATTTGCTCTTTGACCCACCAGTTTTGAAGAATTAGATTGTTAGAGGTTGATATCTCTGGGTGTATCTTAGATAAAGATCTGAGAGCCCTCCTCAGAGGTTGAATTCTCATGGTCTGTCTGAGAATGGATCCGAGTTCCCTTGCCTCCATCTCTTTTAGTTTCCCATAACAATATTGCTGACTGTTCCATGAACCCCAGATGATTCCTGGAACCATTATTTTACTCCAATCATTATTCTACCAGCTGCAGTATCTACATTCTTGTTACACTTTCCCATGGACCTTTCTCACAGGTGATTGTAATTCCTGTGGTTTTTACCTTTAAAATATCTAATAGTTTGCAATAAACTCAAACCTATTGCCACCAGCACTGGGTCCCTTCTGACCCCACACTGTGATTGTGTCTGTGATTCTTATCTTTTCCCTTGCCCTTATCTTCAGGTGAGGTCCTTCTTACTTCTTACCTTTGCATTTCCTCTTACTATATTTTCCCCATTCCGTATCTGTGGAACTCTGGTCCTAGTCCTGTCCCCCCCCCCCCCCGGGACTTTAACATTAGGTTATTTAGTTTCCAATTCATTTTTAATTTGGCTCTCCATGATACCTTATTGATGATCATTTTTATTGCATTATGATCTGAAAAAGTTGTATTTATTATTTCTGCTTTTCTAAATTTAGTTGCGAAGTTTTTATGTCCTAGTACATGGTCAATTTCTTTAAATGTACCATGTACTGATGAAAAGAAGATATATTTCTTATTATTCCCATTAAATTTTATTCATTAAATCTAACTTTTCTAAAATTTCATTCACATTCTTTACTTCTTTCTTGTTTATTTTTTGTTTATATTTATCTAGTCATGATAGGGGAAAGTTGAGGTCACCTATGAGTATGGTTTTACTGTCTATTTCCTTCCTAAATTCATTTAGTTTCTCCTTTAAAAATTTGGAGGCTATATTATTTGGTGCATATATGTTAAGTACTGATATTCATTGTCTGTATTACCTTTTATCCTTATCTCTTTTAATCAGATTTATTTTGGGGCTTTAGCTTTGTCTAAGATCATGATTGCTACTCTTGATTTTATTTATCTCAGTTGAAACCCAATAAATTCTATTCCATCCTCTTAACTGCCTCAGATGTGTTTCTTGTAAACAACTTATGGTAGAATTCTGTTTTTTTAATCCACTCTGCTATTCATTTCCATTATATGGGTGAGTTCATCCCATTTAAATTCAGTTGTGATTACCAACTGTGTATTTCCCTCCATCTTATTTTTCCCTTTTGAACTTGCTCTTTCTTTTTTTACTTTGTCCCTCTCCATATGTGTTTTGCTTTTAATCACCCCCCCCCTTTACCCCCACTTGCATTTCTCTTCTTCCCACCACCAAACATCCAATATTTCTTTTTGGCAGCTTGCAATATTTTATCCTTGATCTGGGAGGTCTTGAATTTGGTTACTAAATTCCTGGGAGTTGTTATTTGGGGATTTATTACAAGAGGTGAGCTGTGAATTCTTTTAATTTCTATTATAAACTCTTTTTGCATTACTTTCATTTCTTTTCCCCATTTTTCTTCTACCTATCTTATTTGATTTTTTAATTCCTTTTTGAGCTCTTCCAGTGTCTGAGACAAATTCCCATTGTTCTTTGATATTTTGCATGTGGCTGCTTAATCTTACTGTTCCCTAATGAATCAGTGTCTTATACTTCTTTCTCTCCATAGAAATTTTCTGTGGCTAGATGTTTCTTTCACTGTTTGCTCATTTTCCCAGCTTTTTTTCCCCTCTACTTTTACATATATCTAAAAGGTGGACTCTGCTTTCAGGGTGGAAGAGGTACTCTCTTTAACTTCAATGTTCCCTCACTGCTTCACTCAGTTCTAGTTCTGGTTTTCTTCAAATTTCAGGTCTTCCTGTGGGCTCTGATTTTTGAAACCCATTGATTCAGTCTCTTCTAGGAACTTCTGATGGCCTGCAGGATTCAAAGCACAGTGAGCTATTTTGCTCTGGGGCTAGGGGCTTCATTGCAGGCTTGAATGGGCCAAGTGCTTTGGGCTTTGGGGCCTCACTCACTGCAGGGTTGTGCTGGGCTTAGAACTTTGAGTAGTTGTGGAGTGTTATGCTATTGGCTTAGGCAGGGTCTCAGGCTCTTGAAGTTGACTAGTGCCCAGATTTGGAACCTGGCATAGTAGGTGGGTGGTGGGTAGTCTGTACTCTCCTCTATGTAAGTTTTACTTCCAGTTTCCCCTTGTTCTGTGAAAATAGACTCTCTCAACATACCTTCCAAGTTGTCCACTGTAGGAGAGTCACTTCACTCTATCCCCTTGTTGGTTCTGTGACTCCATTCATTTTGAGGTACTATTTTAAGGTTGGTTTGAAAGAATTCTCAAAGTGATCCCAGCTTTTGCTGCTACTAAGCCACCATCTCAGCTCCATCCTCCCACTAAGTACCTTTTGAATATCTCCAAATGCATGTCTGAAAGACATATCAAACTCAATATGACTAAAATGGAATCCATTATTTTCTCTACATGTCAGCTATGTAGTCATATTCATCTCTTCTCAGACCCTTTCTCAGACCCTTTATAACCAGCCAGTTGCAGAGTCTTGTTGACTCTATTTTCATGACATGTATTGAATCTGATTTCTTCCTTTCCATCATATAGCCACTTCCTCCCGCCCCTATCCCCCCTATTGGCCTTCATTAGGATTATCGTATTCCTGATTGAATTTCTGTCTTTCAATCTAACCCATCCTTTACACAGCTACTAAAATAGTCTCTCTAAAGTATAGCTCTGGCTATATCACTCTCCTGCTCAAGGATATTTCTCTATTATCTCTAGAATAAAATACAAATGCATTACCTTGATATTTAAAAGGCTTTGCAATTCAACAACAGGAACAGTTTTATACTCACTCCACATCACTCCCTTTCATATGATATATTTTGGCTGAAATGGTCTACTGTTTCTCAAATAGAAAATGCTATTTTCTACTTTAATACCTTTGCATAGTCTCTTTTATATATGTTCCCACGTGACTTTTACCTCTTAGAATCCTTAGTTCCTCATATGTTTGTTCCTCTAGGTGAACTTGTAATTCTTTGTACAGTACCATGGCAGTTTAGTTGGTACATCACTAAATCTGTATTCTCATAATTTTTTTGTATTGGCATGGGCCAATAATAGATATTGTTCCTCCACGTATGTCATTCTCTATTTCTTTTTATGAGCATTTTAAAATAATATCTGTACAAACCTCAAGTTTGCACTGATAAATTGGTTCCCAAATAGCATGGTAAAAATTCTCGTCTGTGCACTCCAAAGTTCAGCAAAAGCTTTCTTTATTTTTGGAACACGAAGATACAGAAACATGTGTGACCCACCTAGAGATTCAAATATATCTTCCCCTCTTTCTCTCCCCTTCCACCACATATCACTCAGGGTTTAAAGAATCTTTTTATCTTTAAGGAACCATAGCTAACTTTCATTTGGCTTTACAGGAAGTTTGACATCAACCTTGTATTGCAGTCTTGTTGCAGAATTTTATTAATGTCTTATTTGATAACTGGGAAATCAAAATCTTTGATCCTAAGAGAAGAGTATGGCTATAGTACAGATAGTCTGTACAAAGAAAAGTAGAACCGCCTTCCTCTCTCAAGAAAACCCCAACCCAAAACAACCCAGAGGAAAAATCTACCCTGTCAGTCAAAGCACCATGCTTCTCTTAGAAGAAAAAGAACAGTAGGAGAGAGGAGCCCAAAATACAGAAATTCTGTCTGGCTTTCTTTCACTCCCTTCCCCCCCCACAGTGAAGTCTCAGTTAGTTAAGGAGAGAACTTCCTGATCTTAAAGACCTGTACCATCACACTGATATTTTGAAAGGAATTTTGTGGCTTTTCTATTCTACTAGCTGATAGAAGACACAACAGAGTTCAATGAAAGGAATACTGACTCTGGAATCTAAAGAGCTAAGTTCAGATCTCACCTCTGATACTATCCCTATGATCATTCTGTGCCTCAGTTTCCTCATTCATAAAATGACGAACTAGAACTAGATGTCCTCTGAGGTTCCTTACACCTCTAAATTTATGTTTCCATAATCCTTTATGTGACCTTAGTGTCAAGTCACTTTGCCTCCTTTGGTCTCCATTTCCTCATTGGTAAAATGAGGATTGGATTTAGCATCCTCTGGGGTCTAAATCTATAATCCCATAAGTCTCCACTAACTATTTCAATGAGTGTACCTCAGTATGACGGAGCCAGAAAATGTTAGAGCTTTTTAATTTTTTTATAGAAAGAAGCTTGCAATCTCAAGAAATGAAGTAATTTGCTTAAAATTACACCACTTATTAGAGGTATAGTTGGGACACTACTCAAGTCTTTTGACTTCTGGTACTATCTATATTCTTCCAATTTACTATATGGCCTCTTTAAATCATGTGATCAGTTCTTCATTGTTTTCAGTAGTATATTTCATAAACCATACTTCTGTCTGGCAATAAATTTATAAGACAAGTCAAAAGGGATCCTGAGTCAATATCACTTTCTAAGTCAGTTCATTTAAAATTTGATATCAGTTGGCTTTTTAGTCCTTGTTAAACAGTGCCTCAGATCACTTTGCTGATCTCTTTCTGGATCTCTCTTCTGGAAAATTAAAGATCAAATGGGAAGGGTAAGAAAGGGCATAGATAACAGTTTTTGATATATTCCCATAAGCCTTCAAAAATATTCTTACCTAGAGAAGTCTGGGGATTGCTCACACTGATAGAATCACATCTCCATCAAAGTAATCAGATTGTTGATGAATGAATGAAAGGTCAACATAATACCTATGTTCTTTCAGTTGTGTCTGACTCTTTGTGATCTCATTTGGGGTTTCCAATGAAAAGATATTGGAGTGGTTTGTCATTTCCTTCTCTGCTTCATTTTACAGATGAGGAAATTGAGATGAATAAAGTTAACTGACTTGCCCAGGGTCACACAGCCAGTAGGTTTCTGAGGCCAGATTCGAATTCAGGAAAATGAGTCTTCCCAACTCCAGGCGTGGTACTCTATTCACTGTTCCACTTAATTGCCAACAGTCTGATATAGCTGACTTCAATTAAAGACTAGAGCTAGGAACTAAATAAGAATAGATTTTGCTCATTTTTAAGTCTGAGTGGTGGCAAATTATCTTATCAGGAATTGCCTAAATGCATCCCCTAGGCTTTTTATAAGAGAAAGGTCAGTAGATTGACATTTCTTTCTAATTAAATGCATTCAACAAACATTTAAGAGCCTGCAATGTGCCAGCCATGGTGCCAGTGGCTGAGCAAACAAAACCAAAAAGGTAAAAACTCCCTGCTCTCAAGAAGGTTACATTTTAACGGACAGAACCTCTTTACCAAGTGCTGTTCCTAAAGGGACTGTATTTGAGGTGCCTGGTTGAGGTTAGGAATATGGTTTGTAGTCTGACTAGGACACTTTTTCTTTTCTCTCTAATTGATGTTAACTGTCAGATCTTCATTTTCTACTTTATCAGTAAAGATAGTACTGTCCAATAGATAACAGATTAGAATAGTGACCCAGTTGTGCTTATGATACTATTTACATTAGGAAAGAACTTGGATTTAGAACCTAGGTTTGCCACTCACTACCTTTATGACTTTGGGTAAGATGCTTCCTCATTTTTAAATGGAGGCTAAAGTAGATGTTCTCTTAAGTCACTTCACACAACATGAAGGAAGCAAATCTTTCTCCTCCTTAGTTTTTGCTTTATATAAGAGATTACTGGACCCATAATTAGCAAGACACACATTCAAATTCAGCCTCAGATACTTATTAGCTGTGTGACCTTGGCCAAGTCAATTATCCTTGTCTGCCTGAATTTCTTCATTTGTCAAATGGAGATATTCATAGTATCTACCTCCCAAGGTTGTTTTGACAATTAAATAAATAATATTTGTAAAGTTTTGCAAACCTCAAAGAACTATAAAAATGTAAACTATTATTATTATTTCTATTTCACATATTTTTGTACGGGTGTGAACGGGACAGGGATCAATTTCTCTGTATCCTAAGAGCTTAGCACAATGCCTGGCACAAAGTAAGTACTTAAAAATATATGTCTTCACTATTGTTGAGTGCACTTAAAAGAGTGATGAGGTTACTACAAATTAGATATGAAAAGAACTCAGACCCAATCCTCTGGAAAGATGACATTGCACAGACAAGTTTTCACTTGCTACAGGCAGTTAGCTGGAAATGTTCCTGGGGTTTGGCTGTTGTTTCATTTCAGCTTCCCAGGATGCTGCCTTACCCTGGGGGGGGGGGGAAGAAGAATTTTTAAAAATTATTTCTTTTAGCATTATTTTCCTTTTAATTTTTAAGGTCCAAATTCCCTCCCTTTAATCTCTTCTCCAACCCACCAAAAAGGCAAGCGATGTGATATCAGTTGTATATATGAAATCATGCAAAATGTATTTACGTATCAGTCATATTTCTAAGAGGCAAGAAAAACAAAGAAAGGGAGAAGATTATACTTCAATATTCATTCAGAATTCATCATCATTTCTCTCTTCTGGAGGTGGCTAGCATTTTTTCATCATGAGTCCCTTGGAATTGACTTGGATCCTTGTACTTATCAGCATAGTGGCGTCTTTCCCAGTTGATCATCATTACAACATTGCTGTTGCTGTGCACAACGATCTCCCAGTTCTTCTCTGCATCATTTCATATAGGTCTTGCCATGTTTTTCTGAAACCACTCAGGAAAAGAATTGAATAGGTTGCAATATAATCTGGTGAGCTGTGTCCTTTGTATTTATGTCCAGGATCAAACCAAAGCATTGATGAGCTCATCAAATATTCTAAGGAAAGAATGTTGGTCTTTTTTTTTCCTTTTTAGATAATGATTAGGAATGTCATAAGTACAGTATGTCTAGATGCTATGAGTAGTTTCCATTTTCATAGCTTCAGAAAAGGATGCTACTGATGTATTCAGGAAACAGATATTCAGATTACTAATATGTTTTATACAAACTAATTGCTATATATTATAGTCTTTTGTACTTTCTCTTTTTTCTCTGATAGAGGATGGGGAACTGCCTTAGATGTATTTTATGTCTATGCTAGTTAGCTGAGCCTGGCAAATGTTTTTCTTATGAGTTTATTCCCTCAGAGATTTAGCTAGCTTGAAATGAGTTCTTAGTTTATCCAGGTGACCCCACTGACACTCTGAGAAAAGCAAATGTTCCTCAAATCAATTCAAACAAACATTTATTCTACTAAGCCCAAGGCACTGGGATTGCTACTGGGAACACAAAAATAAAAATAAAACAATTCCTGCTATCAAGGAGCTTATGGCCCATTGGGACGTGGGTGGGTGAGGTATAGCATAGCAAGCACAAGGAAAATGGAAGAGAGAGAAAGCACTGACAACTAAATGGATGCTGGGAGGCTCCAAGGTAGAAGTAGTACCCAAGATAAGCCTCGAAAGAAGATGAGTATTGTAAGAGGCAGAGTGGAAGCAGGGTGTTCTAGGGCTAGGGGGTGGTTTGTGTAAAGGTTCAGAGGCAGACAGGTAAAAAACAAATATTTATTAAGCACCTACTATGTACACTGTGCTAAGTACTTTACAAATATCTCATTTCAGCTTCACAGCAACCCTAGAATGCAGGTCCCATTACTAACTCCATTTTATAGTTGAGAAAACGGAGGTAGACAAAGGTTAAATGACTTGTTCAGGGCCATAGAGCTGTTAAGTGTCTGGGGCTGGATTTGAACTCAAGCCTTCCTGACTCTGGACCCACAACTCTATCCATTACCTCTGTCAACTGCCTCTTAGAAGTAGAATATGAAGTTTGGGGAATGTGCTGTAATTCGATCTTATTTGAGCACAGAGTCTCTGAAGAATAGTAGTAAGAAAAAAAGACAGGAAAAGTAACTGGGAGATGTATTGTACACATGAGGTTTAGGAGTTTGTACTTTATGTGTAATGGAGAGCCAGGCTTGGGAGCAAGTGCAGACATTCCTTGACTGGTTCCGAGCCAACCTGGGCAACTTTGGGAAACCCAGTTTTGTCCATGATGAATCAAGGTTAGTATTCTGTAACATTAAAAGTAATAATAGTTAAACCCCAAACCAAAACCTTTCTAAATGGATTTGGGACCAGAAGGCTCAATTGCTTATTATTTGTTGAGCCAGAACTGAGTGTGCGACCAAAGGATGGAAGAGGATGATCTCACTGTTTTTTTCTGGCAGTTTTCAGGAAAGCTGAAAGATGGGGGAGTGGCAGCTGTCCTATCTGCAGTCGGAGAGCACAGGCTGCTTTTGTTTCTCTTTTGGGTTAGCGTAGAGGTCACCATGCTGGACTCTTGTCTGATAAGGCAGATTCAAAAGGCTCCACGTCCATACTAATCCTCCACTTGGAAGCATACTTGTGAAACATGTGAAAGGCTATGATTATCTTTCCTGTCAGAGAGCAAATTTTCTCTAAATCATAACTTTATGCTAAGGAAGGTCATTCTCTACTGGGTGGCCCCCAGAGCTGTCCCCCATCCTTATCCTACACAAGGAAAGACAAGGAGAGGGTCAACCACAGGAGCTTAAAAGAAATAATATTAGGCCAGCCATTAAGATAAGAAGAAGATATCATTAGGAACAAGTATCAGTTGTAGCTCTCTATTAGTTCCTTGGGGCTATTTTTCTCTTCTCACTCCAGCTACCTGAGCTAGTGCTGATGACTTAAAACAACCCCCCAGCGACTCATGGCTTCTACTTTTGGCAGTTCAGCTTTCACCTCGTGGGCTCACGGAGAGATTTTAGTTTGAGGAAGGGAATGCCAGATGTATGTCCAGAGAAGATTCTGCCACTTCTCTCTTCTCTCTTTGGATTCTCTTTCCCTCCATCTTAGTAGATGCTCCTATTTGGTAAAAAATATGCTCTCTGATCTTGGATTAGCTTCTTTTGTTCCACATTGAAAGAAATGATTGCCAGGGTCTTTGTGGCCAGGCTCAGCTTACAGGGGCTGTTGTATGTGTTCAAGTTCTACAGGTCGATGGATCAATGTGCCCTGTAGATGACAGCTACTGAAGGTTTTCAAGACAGGGAATACCAAGATAAAAACTGTACTTTAGGAGGATTCTTTTGGTAGCTGCATGGAGGTGTGATAGTGAAATCACTTTTAAAAGACTGATATATATTAATTTAAGGTCGCCAAAGATTTTACTTATGAAAATCGTAAATGAAACACTCAAGTCAGAATGGAGTTTTATGGTAGTTTAATCACAACAGGAGTAAGAAAGAAGGAGAGGGAGAGAAAGGAAGAAGGGGATGAGGAAAGAGGTTAACTCAACCTTCTGGCAGAGCCAGAGGGAGTTTTAGGCCTTGGAAGGCCAAGGTAGAGAAGGGAATCAGTCCTTCACTCATGTGACTGAACTGAAGGAAAGCTGCCTGCAGGCTTCCTCCCTGTTCGAGCTCCTAGAATGAACTGGCACCTAGCCCTGTCCATAGGAAGTGAGCGAACTCCAGAGGCTGCTCTCTACCTCACTTCCTGTGCCTCACAAGTGCCAATGGTGGCTCAAGCTTGGCTTAGGACAGCCCAGGTGGGCAGTTATTTATTTATGATTTGTCATTGACTAGCACATACTCGTGTAGTGTGGGTGTGCACAATTTTGGGTGCTAGACCAAGCAAGATGGAGATTTAAAAATCACAGAGGATATATAGAAGAGAAGAGACATTAGAAATGGAGATGTGAATTAGCAGGTTATTATAGCAGTTCAAACGAAGAGTGACAAAGGCCTGCACCAGGCAGTGACTATGTGAGTGATATAGGAAATGGGATATAGAAGGGGATAGGAGAGAGAAATGTGGTAGAAATGGATTCAACAAGTTCTGATAATTATTGGTCCTAGAACTGAATGGGAGTGAGTAAGCTAGATTGAACTTAGAAAAATGGACACCACTTATAATGATTTGAAACTTCTCATTTGTGCAAAGACTTTTTCCTTTTTAGGATTGTGTGAGGAAAAATAGCTACACCTACCTCCCAGCACCCACCATGGCCTGGTATTCCCTGACAACAGCTGTTGTCAATGTAGGCTAGGCAGTTGGCATCATCCTAAATGTCTCCAGGACCATGACATTAGTCCTTGGTGTGCAACAGCAGTAAAGAGGGTGGAGCCAGGAGGGTTTATCACTGGTGAACCAGGAAGCATGGGGTCTATTGTAAACCTCAAAATTTCTCAGACTTATGAATGTTAAGGGTTTCCCCCATTGGGGAATCTTCTACTTAAAATAATTCCCTAGCAGATGGTGAGAACTCTACTTGAGTGTGGGGGCTCCTAGCTATGGGAGTGTCCCTACTCCACCCTACTTAAGACTGCTTTAGGACAGAAAACTGTTTGCTAAACAATGAAAGTACTTTGATCCATGCTTATGGAAGGGACAGGAAGTTCTTTGAGTCATGACTGTTTTAGAATTCATACAATGGGATACTAAGTACCTATAAAGGTGGGGCAACTTGTAAACTACTTAAACCTAAAAGGGTGATAACTTATTCAGAGGTTTTTTCTTAATGAAATTTGTTGACACAGCAGCATTTTTCCTGACTTACTAAAGAGATTAAAACTACTCAGCTGTGAATTCAAAATGGGTGGTCCTTTAGAAACATCTACATTGATTGGTAGATGTAAGGACTTAGGGGAGGTGACAGAGGAGATTTTGCCCTTAAAAATAAGAGCTCAGAGAAGAGCAAAGGGATCTCGATTTCTGACTCTCGATTTCTGACTCTCATTCTGAAGAAGAGCTCCTTGAGGAGCTCCTCTGAGGGGCTCTGTCCCTCTGGGGTAGGAGCTCTGGAGGCTCTTGAGAGAGGCCCTTTGAAACAATCTCTGGCTGGAAGACTCTTTGAGGAAGGACGCTGGCCTGGTGTTACTAGAATCCTTGTTTAGTCAGACCTGTGGTGAGTGCTAAAAAACTGACTGATTTCTCTTTTAAGATTCAGGTCTAGGCCATATTGGCTTGAGGCCCTTCATACTTATTCCTTTCTTACTCTCTCTCTCTTTCTTTGATTACTCATTATATTGTTAATTAAAATCTTTATAAAACCCAATTGACTTGGGTATTTGAATAATTGGGAATATTTCCCTGGCGACCACCTTATATTTGATTTTAAACCCAAGACACTGTAGTGAAACATATTTCTGCAGTCAAATTTACTCATCCTCTCTTATATCTATCACAGTTTATATCTTCCACTATTTTAATCACTACAGTTTAAGACCTCAACCATTTTAAATCTCACACTATTCTCTTCTGTGTTTGGTGCTGTCTGGACTTCTGTGTGAGTGTGGCTGGGGGACCTACATGGCAGCCATAGAACAGCAAGCTAAAAGGAACAGCAAGGAAAATGGACTCTCTCTTTCCATCCTTTTTCTGGAAGACCCAAGTTCAGATCTGACCTTAAATAGTTTCAAGCATGTAACCTTGAGCAAGTCACTTAATGACAATTATCTATCCCTTATTGCTCTTCTGTCTTGGAACTGAAACTAAGACAGATGGTACAGTTTTTTTTTAGTTGAAGCTAAATAAGGCCTTCCACTGGGACTGAAGTCAATATAATTCTATAAGTTGACTTGCTTATGCATTTTGCAAGTCTGGTATATTCACAAAATTATAATAAGATGGAAGAGTGGAGATGGGAGGGAATAGGAAAGGTACCAACTTGTTTGGGTATTCCAAGAGGAAAGAGTCTGTGTACATCGCGTACTTTGATATCTGATGTCTGTGGCAGCTGTTATCACACTTCTGAAACTAGGAGTCAAGTACTGATTCTGTGATGAGAAGGCATTTAAAAGATACTTTGGGGGGCAGCTGGGTAGCTCAGTGGATTGAGAGTCAGGCCTAGAGATGGGAGGTCCTAGGTTCAAATCTGGCCTCAGGCACTTCCCAGCTGTGTGACCCTGGGCAAGTCACTTGACCCCCATTGCCTAGCCCTTACCACTCTTCTGCCTTGGAACCAATACACAGTATTGACTCCAAGATGGAAGGTAAGGGTTTTTACAAAAAAGATACTTTGGGTGCATTTTTGACGTTAAACTGCTTTGGAGACTATACACAATGGTACTAAGGGGGAATCTTGAGAATGTGCATATAATAACATGATTGTTTCCCAGAAATATATAGTCTTTCTGGTATCATTTTCAAATGAGTTCAAATAGATTTGAATCTCATTGGATCAACCTTTGCCAAACATAAAATGCTTTGTTGTAAGCCTCACTTGATGCCAATCATCTGAGTGTTGTTGAACAAAGTCATCTTAGTGGTACTATTTATCAAGGACTCTTGTATGATTTTAATATATGCATGAGAAACTTCTTGCTATTATAGAGCCATTAAGGCTTCATTTTGCTCTATTGAGGCAAATGCTTTCTTATAATCAACAGGCAGTAAAAATAGCAGGACCCTGTATTTTCTGTCCCTTTCAATCAATTATGTGATGAAGAATATGGGATCTATTATAGAGAATTGTTTCGTGAAAGCCCATCTCTCTTCTCATATTTTCATCAAGCATCTACTCATAACAGATCATGCTCATAAAGATTTTATAAACACTAGGAAGTTGATATGTGGGTCATTATTGAAATCCTCTGTCATCTTTTAGGTATATTGTCAATAATTTTTTTTTCTTTTTCTACTTTATCCTACCCAAGATATTTAATTGCTTTTCCATTTTCACATTTCATAGATTCCCTTTGTATACTTGGTTTGGTTCAATTGATCCTCAAGATTTCTTCCTTTAAAAAAATCTTTTGCTTTTACATTACTTTCATTTCTGAATGTATATATCACATTCAGTTGAAATACACATATGTATGTATACCCATTTCCAGTTCCCTACCCAGTTAGCCATACATTGCCACAAAGATTGTAAAAGGAGAAAAAAATCAGTTCAGTAAAACTAATCAAGACATCACTGATAGAATATGCATTTTTCCCATTCATAGTCTTCTATCTCTCCAAAGAAGAAGTTTTCTCACCAATCTTTTTGGTCATTATAACTTTGAAATATTTAATTTTAAGCATTTAAAAATATTCTTTCCATTTACACTTTTTTTCTGACTTCATCTTTTCAATCCTCATTTCCACTCAGTTTTAACACATTGAGGGTTTAGATGTTCAATTTTGACTGAAGTATTTCCACTGTCACTGATGAGGAAAATAAGTTATTATGAAAATGTTGACAGACTAATTTAATTTTATGCCTATTTGTTATTTTACTAACTTAACCTATAAGTGCTTTTGAATACAAGTATAGTCCAAACCAAATTAAAATGTAATTGGGAAATATTTAACAAAATAAATAAACATAAAATAGAGCATAATGTTAATATGTGGTTTTCTAAATTAATATACACACTTCAGAGATCTTTTGTATGTATTAGTGGTTCTTGTTTCCATATAAGTTTGGCATCAAGATCACACATAACATATTTAAAAAGTGATAGAGGAACTCAATAACTACTGACCCACATCTACTTTCTCATCTATATAAAAAACTGATGAAAATGATCTGCAGATGTCCTTGCAATCTCCTTGAAGACAGAGGATATTTTTGCCTTTTCTTTGAATTCCTAACACATTTTCCAGGGATGGGCATAAAATAAGTACTTAATCAACATTTGTTTATTGATTAATTGCTTAATTTGACTTCATTTTTGTGCTTAAAACATTGGTTGAGTGTTTGCAGGGAAACATGATAATCTAGATGATAATTATTTTTCCATTGGAAATTTTTAATTTTGGAACTGACAGTTTTTAATATATTAAGTTGAAGGTGTTGCATTCAGTGTTTCCTCAGCTTTGAACTTTCTTTATATTAAAAAAAAACAAAACCTCAAAACATCCAGAGTAGAACCAAGAAGACAGATTAGAGGCAGAAAACCATTTGAGCTCTCTTATTAATCTCCTCCAAACAATTTTAAAATAACCCCTCAAATTAATTTTTTCAGTGGCCAAACCAATATCAGGTCAAGATGAGATATTTTTTTCTGACATAAGAAAACTTAGGTCAGAATGGAAGGTCTATGACAGTGGGGTGGAAATTTGTCTGGAGCTCACAGACATAGTAAGAGCAACAGTAGCAAAAGCAACTTCAGGAGCTTTCATCTCAGAGAGGATAAGAGGTCAGACAATTGGCCAGAAAAAAATTATAGGGGACCTATTACTGGCATGAAGTATAGCTCTCACTGACTGGCAATTCAATTGCCCATATACAGCTCTGAATCATAGTTACAGGGTGGAGAAGAAGGCTAGTGCTTGTAGCAGCAGGGGAATAGGATATCTGGCATCAATTTCAGGGTTAAGAGGAACATTTGTGCATGTCTGGCTGTAGGGGACCAGGGGTCCTTCCCAAGTAAAGACTAGAGCAAAAAGGAGAACAAAACATTCCCCCTAGATCACATCACCTCAGAAGCACCCAAAAGTTGAAGACCCCCAAAAGTAGCTCTTAAAACAAAAGGGTAATAAAGTCTGAAACTTGGTATGGTCCTTCTACAGTGTAGAGTTTACACCTTGAGGTGAGCAGAGCAGACATTTAACAAACTTTCTTCAAAATGAAGAAAAAGGCTAGAGAAATGAGCAAAGAACAAAATAATAACTTGACCATAAAACACAATACAGTCAGGAGAGATCAAGCAAACTCAGAAGAAAATATGTGAAAATAACTACAAATAAAGTCTCTAAGAAAAAATGCCACTAGGACATAGATAAACTCGACAAGAATTCTTGGAAGAGTTGAAGGTAGAGATAATAGTGGTAGAGGAAAAATTAGGAAAAGGAATGAGAATGATGTAAAAAAATATGAAAAGATAATTAACAGGTTGTTAAAAGAGGCACAAAAATATTGAAGCAAACATCTTAAAAAAAACCCAACCTGAACTGACCTACTGGAAAAGAGGCATAAAAATCTACTGAAGTAAAGAACTCTTATAAAGTACAATCAACTAAATGGAAAGCTCACTAAATAAAAGAACTCCTTAAAAATTAGAATGGGCAAAAAATAACTGGGAAGCTAAAGACTCCATGAGACTTTAAGAAACAATAAGATAAAGCAAAAGAATAAAAAAATAGAATAAAATATGAAGTATCCCGTTGGAAAACCAACTGACCTGGAAAATAGATTCAGGAGAACTAGTTTAAGAATTGTTGGACCACTTGAAAACAATGATCAAAGAAAGAACCAAAATATCATATTTTAGAAAGGCAAAAGAACTTGGATTACAACCAAGAATATCTACCCAGCAAAACTTAAGAGAATCCTTCAAGGGAAAAATAAATATTTAATGAAATAGAGGACTTTTAAGTATTTTTCATGGAAAGACCAGAGATGAAGAGTAAATTTAACATTTAAACACAAGGCCAAAGAGAAGCATAAAAAAGGTAAGGTTAAACTGTTTGTATTCCTTTAGGGAAAGATGATTTGATTTGAAAGATTATTAGAACTTTTAGAAGAATTCTATGGAGTCAGAGGGCATGAATGTGTGTAAATTATTTTGGGAAGATCTACACAAAAAATGAATGGATGAGAAAGAGGAATATACTCAGGGAAATGGGAAGGGAGAGTTAGAATTCGGAAAATTTTTTTATCACATAAAATAGGCATACAAGAAAGAGCTTTTAAAGTGGAAAAAGAAGAAACAATAAAATGAGATGGAAGGAAATACACAATTCATAATGACTGTGAATATGAATGGAATGAGTTCATCCCCAAAAAGAAGCAAATAACAGAATTGATTAGGATCCAGAATCCAACTATATATAAATACATATATTTAATTTTTATTTTTTTTTATCAATTACTTGTAATAACATATTTCCATATAAGTTTTCCAAAGTGATATGATTAAACTTGTATCTCTCTCTTCCTCCTTGTCCCCCTTACAGAACTGGTAAGCAATTCGATTTGGGTTATACATGTATTGTCATGGCATATTTCTATATTGTCCATTTTTGTGACTAATCATATAAAACCCAAACCCCAAAATATAAACCCAGATAAACAAGTAAAAACTGGTTTGCTTTCATCTGCATTCTATCTCCAACAGTTCTTTCTCTGGAGGTGGATAGCATTCTTTGTAACAAATCCCTCAAAACTGTCCTAGATCATTATATTGCTGAAAGTAGTTAAGCCTATCACACTTGATCAACCCAGGATATTGCTGTTACTGTGTACAATGTTTTCCTGGTTCTTTCATTCTGCATCAGTTCACGTAGGTCTTTCCAGCTCTTTCTGAAATCATCCTGTTCATCATTTTTTTACAGCACAATAGTATTACATCACCATCATATATTACATATTGTTCATCTGTTCCCCCAAAATTCCCTTTAATTTTCAATTCTTTGCTACCACAAAAAATGTAGCTATAAAGATTTTTGTACAAGTAGTCCTTCCCCCACCCTTTTTATCTCTTTGGGATACAGAACTAGCAGTGATATTACTGGATCAAAGTATATGCATTGTTTTATAGCTTGTTGGGCATAATTCCAAATTGTTCTGTAGAATGATTGGATCAGTTCACAACTCCACCAGCAATGCATTAGCATCCCAATTTTGCCACACCCCTCCAATATTTATTACTTTCCTTTACTCAATAATATATTGTTTACAAGAGACATAGATAAAATAGAAAGACATACAAAGAGTTTAAAAGGGGAGCTGAAGTAGAATCTAATGTGCTTCAGTTAAAATAAAAAAAGGAAGGGTGCCAATCATGGCCTCAGACAAGACAAAAGCAAAAGTAGGTTTAATAAGGGGAACTATATTTTGCTAAAAGGTGCCATAAAAGAATGAAGTAATATAAAAAATGTTTTACTAGAAGTTTCTCTGATAAAGGCTTAATTTCTCAAGTATGTAGAGAATTGAACAAAATGTATAAAAATAAGATCCATTCCACAATTGATAAGTGGCCAAATCTATGAACAGTCAGTTTTTAGAAGAGGAAATCAAAACTATAGTCATGTGAAAAGAAATGCTCTAAATCCTTACTGATTTGAGAAAGGCAAATTAAAACAAATCTGAGATACTAACACATAATAGAAATGATAAATGCTTAAGGGAATGAGGAAAAATAGGTAAAGAGGATAGTTTGAAAAAATTATTATTGATTTATTTTTAACACTTTTCTTTTTAAATTTTGAGGTCTAAATTTTTTCCTTCCCTGATCTCCAATCTCCTACTCAATCATGAACCATTGGTGGAGTAGTGAACTGTTCCAACCATTCTGGAGAATAATTTGGAACTATGCCCTAAGGGGCTATAAAACTGTGACTTATCCCTTGACCTAGAAATACCATTGCTACCTTTATATCCCAAAGAGAGCAGAGAAAAAGTAAGAGGACCTATATGTACAAAAATATTTATATCAGATCTTTTTTTGTAGTGGCAAAGAATTGAGAAGGAACTGAGGGGATGTTTATCAATCAGGGAATGGCTGAACAAATTGTGGCATGTGATTGTATTGGAGTATTGTTTTTATTAAATTATAAGAAATTATAAAGTTTCAGAAAAATATAGAAAGACCTATATTAAGTGAAGGAAAGTGAAGAGACAAGAACTGAGAGATCTTTGTGCATAGTTGCAACAATATTGTAATGATGATCAACTATGAAAAACTTCACTACTATGATCAATTCAATGATCCAAGATAATTTTTAAGGACTTATGATGAAAAAGTGTTATCCACCTCCCTAGAGAGAACTGATGAACTCTGTGTGCAAATTGAAGTAAAATTTTCTCACTTTATTTTTTCTTGCTTTTAAAAATCAATATGCTTAATATGGGAATGTGTTTTGCATGATTTCACATATATAATCGCTATCATATAGCTTGCCTTCTCAGTGGGTGGGGTAGGGGATACCAGGGAGGGTCCTCAAAAAATAGAATGAGGCTTCTGATTAGGCTACAGATGTTTGATCTTTTGTTCTTTCTGTGCTCTATCCTTCAACATATTTTTCACTATCTTCTTTGTACTCTGCTTTGTATTGATGTCACTTGGTATGAAAATACTCATTGATTTTGTTTTGAGCATCTTGTCAATTTTAAAAACATTTTAAACTAAAAATGTCTACTGCTTTATTCTCTACAATTAATGTTGTTGCTTACCTTCAGTTTTTTTTGTTTTTTGTTTTGCTTCTACTAATCATGAGCATAGCAAGATATAGCAAAATGCTCCTATCAAAGGAACATCTGGGAGTTGTTCTTCAATATAGGGGCAATTTCTTTTTTTTTCTAGTTTAATTTATCATGAGGATATTAATATTAACATTAATATTAATATTTACCTTGGTTCTTCAGATCATATGTAATTTTCTGGGTTATTGGACCAAGATTTCACCAATAGAATGTCTACAGGTAATATTTATAAATACTCTAAAAACTCTGGGATTCATAGCACCTTCTCTTCCTTTCTGCCACTTTAAATTCATCACCTTGGAAACCATTTACCTTGAGTAAAGAGAAATCTTTTTTGCTTTTGTTTCATGGGTTGCCATTGCCAAAGAATTTATTGGCCAGTGACTGTCATAGTAATAATGAGCTCGGCTTCTCTTTGGATTGGTTTGTTCTCAGATAGAAGATTCATTCTGTTGCTGGGAACAGACTTGAAATTAATTCTATTCAGCAGAACCTCTCAGAATGTGTAAAACCTTTAAGGACCTTCAGAGTATTGGTATATGGCTATATTGGAGGATGGAAATTACTATTTAAATTATAATATTCAACTCTCAATTCAATCTCTCTCCAACTCATCTTTGCAGGAAAATCACACATTATTTCCCCTCCTCTACTGGATGTTCCAGTAAAACTGATTTATTTGAAATGCCTCACACATGGTGTTTTCTCTCTCCTATGTCAATGCCTTTATTCTCAGGTCCTCTTCATACCTAGACCACTCTCTGTCCTCATCTCTGCCTCTTGGATTGAGTTAAACTCAAGAGCCACATCCTTAAAGGGCCCTTTTTTGATTTTGCTGGTTGAGAGTGTTCATCCTCCACTCCCAACCTAATAACTTCCTATTTCTTTTGTATTTATTTATTTGTGTTAATGATGTCATCTCCAAATAGGATGTAAAATTCCTGAGGACAGAGACTGTTTCCATTTCATCTTTGTTTGTCCAGTACTCAGCATAGTATTATGCACATTTTCATCACCATCACCATCACCATAATTACTATCATCATCATCTGCTTTTTAAAAATAGAAGTATTTATTAAGGACTTACTTAGCATGATAGTTTCTGTGCTCTGAACTTATATTTTTTGCTTAGGATTATGACCAAAGCAATGAAAAATCACACGTGTCCAGAGGACTTAAGATGAAACACCCTTGCCAGAGAAACAATGGATTTAGAGCACAGAATCTTTTTAGGCATGGATAATGGGGAATTTGTTTTACTGGACCATGCATATTTCCTCTGAAGGATTTCTTTTTCTTTTTAAAACAGCATTCAATTAGGGGTTTTACAGATAACAGTGTTTGAAAAGTAACTTAATTAAGAAGAAAATGAATAAACAACAAAAGGTCTTTGGTATGAAACTGGGATTTCATCAGTGTTGGAACTCTTAGCTAAGGAAGGTCCTTATTCCAATTCTGCTTGTTACCTTATCTGTGTCTAAGAGTTTTTTTAGTGTTACCTAGAGTTTGTTGAGTAGTTTCTTTCTTTTCTTTTAAAATATATTTTATTTTACCAGTTACATGTAATAACAATTTTCCACACAGTTTTTGAAGTTATAAGATCCAAATGATCTCCTCTCCTCCCTCTCCTGTCCCTTTCTGGTAATGGTAAGCAATTTGTCCTGGGTTGTACATGTATTATCATGCAAAACACATTTCCATATTGTTCACTGTTGTAAAGAGAATTGTTGAGTAGTTTCATTCATATCCAATTCTTTGTGATTCCATTTGAGGTTTTCTTGGAAAAGATTCTGGAGTGGTTTGCCATTTCCTTCTCCAGATCATTTTCTAGAGGAGGAAATTGAGGCAAGGAGGATTAAATGACTTGTCCAGGATAACACAACCAATAATTGTCTGAGGTTAGATTTGAACTCAGGAAGATGAGGCTTCCTGATTCCAGGCCTGGTCCTCTATTCACTTATCCAATGTCCCAGTGCTCTAGAACACTGAGAAATTAAATAACTTGCTCAGAGCAATACAGCTAGGACATGTGAGAGGCAGGACTTGAACTCCAAATCCAGTTTTCTACCTTTTATACCAAAGTGACCCTGCATGACAGACAGCAAAGGCTTAATAGACATTTATTGAACTGAACTGAATTGAACAGAGAGTATTAACCTTAATTATGCTAGAAACCGCAGAAAGCAATAAACCTCTAAAAGAGGGAAGAGTTCAATGGAGCAGTGGGGTTCCTCTGGATTCCTCAAGATGTCCCCACCCTTTCTTTTACATTACACTCCTCACAATATGAAGGTGAAGTGGGGCATTTCATAAAGTGAGTCCAGATACCCCCACAATTCAATTATTAGAACCATTATTTATTGATTAATAAAGAATAAAGAATCGACCAGCTGGGACAGCCTTCCCTAGTGGAAGCTGCATCAGACTGACATTACAGGATAGCTTATATAGGTTGCAAGATACAAAGTTATTTCCTTTCACATACAGGTTCTTATCTGACAATCAAATAACCCTCATCGCAAACACAGGTATGTGAGGTCAGTGATGAGTGGACCATCCTCAGGTTATTCAGGGCTTGCTCACTTTCACATATACCTAGTCACTTATCCCTAGTTAGCTGCATGTTACCTGGCATTCCATCCTGACCTCTTCCATATTCCTGAAGTTCCTTTGTTTCCTGACCTTCCTAATTCTCATCCCTAGTCTAGTCTGCACCTGAATAAGCTGTTTGACCTCCTCTGTGTGTGTGTGTGTGTGTGGGGTCTGTTTCCTAAAAATGCAGGAAGGGATTGATCTGCTTTATCTACTTCAATTTTATTATCTTCCCTAATTCGGACTACTTCAAAGGTGGGTGAGAACCTCTCAGTATGAGAGGAGCCCAGGTGGGATTCTGATAGAACTAGGGCCCATAGTGACCAGAAAGCTCAAAAGAACAAAGTTTACGTGGACATTTTGCAAGGAGCTTATGATGCATGAGAACAGAAATAATCAAGTTGTACCCCAGGAACAGAGACCTAGCTGACTTTCAGAGCACCTGAGGGAAAGACTCATTATAAGAAGGAATAATGGCAATTATGAAAAAAAAGCTTCTTGCTCTTTTTTATTACATAAAGATTTTGAATCATCACAAAATTCAGCTTTCTTGTAAAAGAAAAACTGTAATACTTCCTGTTATAGCTCAGTGGCTGGATTTCAAATATTTTTTGCTTAGTGGAAAGTTTGGAAGCCTCATGAGCCAGAATTAGAGGAGAACATGGTGCTCTCTTTTGTGATCTCATAGAATATAAGCAAAGAGCAATTCATTTGGGGTGGAGGGAGGGGAAGCAATTGTGCTAATAAGTTCTATCAAATGCCAAGCAAGAGAGGTTAACTGATGGAACAGATTCTAGAACAGGCAAAACATTTGGTAGACTAATCCAACGATTACCTCTGAAGTGCTTTATTATAGCAGTCAAAAGCATACTGGCAAGAAAGGAAAAGGAGACACAATATATAGGTGCTCTCTGTGAGTTTTTCCTTTTTCCTGAGAGATCTCTGTACTGTGTCTTCTGCCCTTGGTGCCATTCAATTCACTCTTTATATGGCTTGACAGCACCAATGGAATTCAACACAATAAGCATGAATTAGTCATTCTATGCAGACCTTGGTGAGTGGAGTGCTAAAACTCATTATGAGCGTTTTAACTCAAGATTAAATGAGTTCATGGAAGGAGAGTCCAGAAAAGAGGTTTTGCTTTCAGTTTGCTTTTCCCAAAATGAAGTTTTCAGGAGGTTGCTGAAATATGATCACCAAAACCACCATCTAAGGGAAGGGCCAGTCACGCTCACTTCTTCCTGGCTTCTCTCCTGCCTAGCTAGGCTTTTTCATCTTGTACTCTCACCCCTTCTGCTTTCACTCTGTTGTTGTCATCTCATCCTAAAAGAATATATATTCTTTTCTCTTATATTTGTATTCCTGGGTCTTGTCAGCATGCTTAGCACATAGTGACTTCCTAATAAATACTGTATTTTTCTGTCTATGAAAATCACCCTAGCTGGTGGTCTTGATTATGGTATCTATAGAAAGAAGTGAGTCAGGAACTTGGGGAAGGTAATTCATAGAACACAAACTTTATCAAGAAGTAGAGTCATCATGCTTATCATCTCTCTAAATATTTGGAGAGGGAGTAGGGACAAGATCCAGAACCAACGTCATATACCTACCATACTAGTGACTGGACATATAACATGATACTATACTTGTAGGATCTGCTAGAGCCTCAGTAATCATGAATGTGTCATTGTTCAGGGTATCTACAGTGATCTTTACTTTTTTTTTTTAAACCCTTACCTTCCATCTTGAAGTCAATACTGTGTACTGGCTCCAAGGCAGAAGAGTGGTAAGGGCTACGCAATGGGGGTGAAGTGACTTGCCCAGGGTCACACCGCTGGGAAGTGTCTGAGGCCGGATTTGAACCTAGGACCTCCTGTCTCTAGGCCTGGCTCTCAATCCACTGAGCCACCAGTTACCCCTACAGTGATCTTTACTGATGGAGCTATGGGCTAAGATATGTAATCCTTCAATAACAACAGATAGAACACTGGACTTTTAATAAAAAAGCCTGGGTTTTAAATCCTATTTCAAAAACTTACAAACTGTGTGGCCCTGAATGAGTCCCTTAACTTTGGCAAGCTTCAGTTTCCTCATTTATAAAATGAAGGGGGTTAGAATTGATGATCTCAAATGGCCCTTTCATATTACTTAGTAAACAACACAGTTCTTTAAAAAATGCCTAAAAATCAGACTACTATCATGCACACTTGATGATAATAAGATTCAAGGTTGCAGACATAGTTCTCATCCACAGACATGGAAAAGCAAAATCTACATAGGCAAGAATGGATTAGCACCTTCAATTTTACCCAACATCAGAAGCCCTGTTTTTGAGCCATCTGTACATAACGTAGAGGTGTCAGTTACATGACCTCTGACTGTATGCAGCTCACCACACCATTTAGGATGCCCTGAACCAGATTAATATGTAATTGGGAAATAGTTAACAAAACAAATATAAATATAATAAGACACAGATAATATTAACATGTGATTTTCTAAGTCAATATGTAGAGATCTTTATTTTCTATAATTCTACTTGAGTTTGATACCACTGATGTAATATTTCAGGATTTCAATGTCAGCAGATATGTGCTCTACCTAGTTGGATTTTAGTCTTCTGACCTGAAATGACCAACTTTTTGCTGATGATTCCACCTGAATTTACCCAGGTAGATCCTTGGATGACTGGGCCGAAACTTTAATCCCTTTTGGTTTGATGAGATTTGCCAGTTGGAATGCTAAAGACATTGCTTTTGAGAACCTATGGCTATTTTTATGCTGTGATCTGGCATTAGGTTAAAACTCTACTTCTGAGCTTATTTACCTGGGGATCCCTGTGGGTAGATTTTAGAGGGTCTATGAATTCACTTTAAATATTTGATAATTGTATTTCAATATAACTGGCTTTCTTTGTCATGACATGCAATTTATTTTATGTATTTAAGCATTATTTTGAGGAAGGGTCTATAGGCACCACCAGACTTCAAGGGTGTCTATGACACTAACAGTTGTTAAGAACCCCTATTCTGGTAGATGGTTCATATAAATATGTCTCCCAATTTTGATTAAGGAGCATAAAACTGGAATGCCATAAATATAAACATTTTATATTCTGTGAGATATAATAGATAATTCAGGGTATGTGTCCAATCCATCAGATGTCCAGAACCATTCACAAATTCATGAGCTAGTGTAATAAATCTAGGTTTCTTAAATGCCAGGACTAGAAATTGTAAGTGTTAGCTTGATATGACGTCAAAATCATTGTCTTCAAAATTCAAATTTTGAAAAATGCCGTGGGAAAGGTACACAAAGAATGAAGCTAGACTAATGGTGTCCCAAGTTCAGATTCCCAGAACCCACTTTCATCCTATTTTAACTTGATGTTATAATTCTGAACAAGATTCTAGGACAGATTGCTAAGCAGATGGTGTTTGAGTCTTTAGATAAGAATGTGATGACCAATAAGAGAAAACATGCTTAAAAGGCATGCCAATTGAACATCATTGTTTCTTTAGTAGGACTCCTAAACTGGAAAAGCAGGAGAAAGTTTCTCTTGATTTCAGAAAAGTATTTGACTTCCTGTGTGTAAGAAGGTATAAGACTAGAGGTAGATGCAATGTTGACTGTCAACAACAGAAAGAAGATACGATTATTCAGTTTTTATTCTGATTTCTGTTTTCTCCACCAAATGAGAGTTCTTTGTACTGGAAAGGACAGTACAAACATGGATAATGAGTTGAAGCAAAGATAGCTAATTGGAGACCATATAGATGCCCCTGATGCATTCAAGTCACTAAGGACAGATGGATTATATTTCAGAGTAGTGAAAGAGTAGACATAGTTAATTATCTTTGAAAATTCTCATTGGTAAATGTGCTGTGTTACTAATAAAGGGAGAAAGGGAAGAAAGAAAGGAAAGAAGGGAGGGAAGAAGGAAACATTTGTTTATAGCTCACTATGTGTCAGACATTGGGCTAGGTGCTACAGATACATTCTAATGGGTGAAGATACACCAAAGAGATCTAAAAGGTTGGGGTGGGTTAGAGAATGAAGTACCTGTTTGAGATGGCTAGTCATGGTTCTAAAATTCAGACAGGAAGAGGGCCAGGAGGAACGAAGGCACACTGGCTTCGACCCTTCTACAAAGTGGATGCTACGAGAGGAACTCACCAGAGGAAAGAGTGGAATCAACCTTAATGAGAAATATGGCTCAGTGAGAATGCTATTGGAATGATGGGCTATTCCAGGGCGAGGAGGTTCCAGGTGCAGAGGGAATTTTCAGAATAAGCCAGCAGTAGAGGGGCCTTGGTTTTGAAGTCATAAAGTCAGGAACCGGGTTGAGAGGAGATAAAGGCAAGCCAGGAGCAAAGGGGGAAATTATTGACATTTTCAAAATAGGAAAGAGTGTGAATCTGCACACCCCAGGCCAATTTGAATTCAGTTGCTTCCTTTTTTTTTCTTTTTTTCTGTCAAGCAGCATTTATTGGAATGGGGGCAGCCTGATAAGAGGTTGGAAAAGGCAAAGTATGTATCAGGCTTGGGTCAATTTATTTGGCTACTTTGATAATCATTTTCTGCTTCTCTTGGCATATGCATCACTTACGGTTTTTTAAAAAAATTCTTTCTAAGTTTTTCTCAATTACATGGAAATAATTTTTAACATTCATTTTCTTAAAACTTTGAGCTGAATTTTCTCCCTCTCTCCCCTCTACTCTGCTTGAGATGGCAAGTAATTTAATAAAGATTATAAATTTGCAACCATGTAAAATATTTGAATTCAGGTTCAAGTAAAATTGAAGGACATTTTATTCAAGGGATGGTTAGTAAACACTAATAAATAAATCAAATGAATGGATGCCCAATGCTTAGAAATACAATATTAATGTGAACTTTTATTGCCATCCATCCTTCACTCAAAGAGGACCAATGAAATTATGGGGAGATGTTTTGACTTGTGTGTGAGTTGGCCTGAAGTGAGATGGTTGATTAGCCTCACTCTCATCAAATCCCAGTGGTGAGACAGGAGTCAAGATGACTGGTGAGGACCCAAGATGGTGGCTACGTACTAAGTCCTCTACAGCTGCCTTTATGACCTTTGGGACAAATTGTTTTTAGTCTTCCAGAGTAAGTCTTCAGAAGCTTAGGGTACATACTTCTTTATCTAAGTGACAGATTTGAGGTTTGTTGGTTACCCTAAACCTGCTTTAGCTATAGCTTCATAGAGTTACAGGTGAGAGTCAGGTGAAAGATGACTCCAGAGGTGGATGATCACCCTGAAAAAAGGGCTCATCAAATCCATATACCAAAGGTATGAGGCCTCCTTCAACATACCATATACCCCATTTTTTATAGGCACAAAGAGGTAAAGTGACTTGCTTAGGGTCAAACAACTAGTAAGAGACTGAAGCCAAATTTCAATTCTGGTGTTCTTCATTCCAGGCCCAGGAATGTCTCTGTCTACTGTTCAATTTAGCTACTCCTAATATTAAGGAAGTTGTGATATTAAAAACCCAGCACAGCTTTTTCAAGAGAAGACCCTGACAGAATAATCTATTTCTTCTTTTTTTGAGAGAGATACTAGGATGTGAAGTAGAGTGGATAGAGAACTGCCTTTAAAGTCTTGCCCTGACAGGCTGGGTGACCATGGGAAATTCTCTTAATCTCTCAATGATTTAGGTATCTCTCTGAGACTAATTTGCAGTGGAGTACTGACTTGCAATGGCAGAGAGAACTTACCTAAGACTTCTCTATACCAATGATACCATGGCTCCATTCTCTATCCCCATTAGATTAGGAGATCAGGAAAATACTGTAGATAGTGTTTCCCTAAAATTTTAGCAAAGCATCTGAAAAAGCGGAGACACTTCTCTCCTTGTGGATAAAATGGAGACATAAAAACTGGGAAATAATACAGTGAAGTAGATAAGGACTCATGGAAAAGCTGGCAGCAAGAGAAATTCCTTTTGGCTCTATGTTATCATGGAGAGAGACAGCCTGGCTTTGGATAGAAAGCTGGTCTTTCAGACAATAAGACCTAAGCTTTAATGTGCCTTTGGCAATATTTTGTGACATAGGAAAATAACTTAATGTGAATTTCAGTACCCTCAGGCAGTTCACTGACTCCACTGTACAAAACCATTGCTGATCTGCATTGGGATAGAGAATTTTATCACCTCAAGGTCCCCATAGAAATTAAACTGCATTTGGATAAAAACAATTTAAAGCCAGATATCCATGAAAAAGTAAACCTTCAAAAATTAATTTTAAGTGGGTGGGATATCTCAATAAGATCTGCGTATTCCAGTTCATTATTAGCTTAATATGAATCAACAGTGGCAAATGCTAGCTAAATCCTAATCATCAAGGAGGTCAGCAGTAGGAGAGTGCCCAGGCCTAGGATACTTACTCTTGTTCATCTTTTGTACTTTGCTCAAGTCATATTATGTCTCAAGTACTGAATTCAATTGGCATTGCATTAAAAAGATTGATGAACTAGAGAGAATCCAGAAGAGGGCAAAAAGAATGGTGAAAGATCTTAAAATGATGTTTGTTATGAGGAAGAGGTAAGTTTAGCAGGAAAATGAAGGTTTGCAGTGGATAGATGCATGAGCTCTGCAGAGAAAGATTCTGGAATGCTGGAAAGAAGGGTTAAGCTGGAACTGAGGGGCAATTGGTTGTTTCTCTGGATGTAGCCTGGGGAGAGCGACTGCCTGTCCTGAGGTTTCTGATCCAATCCTGCTTGTTGTTCTTGTTGTTATCTTGTTGCTGTGTTTCCTTGGGAGAAGAACCCTGTGATCCTGACATTAGCCGGAACCAGCTATCTGCACTGTCAATAAACTGAGGTCTGGGTCCATTTGGACCTGGGACCTATCCTGAGGTCTCTGCCAAATCTGTCACAGGCCATCACCTCTAGTAATAACCAAGAGAGGGTTTTAGTGCAGGGTATCTAGAACAGGGACTGGGTTTATAGATTAGAGAGGAGAGGAGAGGGTGATAAGTGTAGACTATTAAATCTCTGAAGACCCTCCATGAGGAGGTTTAGATATGGGTTTTGTAGCTAGTGAATTAGTGACAGGGTTTCCCCTTGCCCTTCAAACCTCTCTCTCTCTCTCTCTCTGGAAATAAACTATACCTTCCATTTACTAAATCCAGCTCTGTGACTGAGTAAATCTGTGTGCTGGTCCCAGATCAGGCTCTGGCCTGGTCAGGGCTAACTGTTAGGCCCTTCAACCCACAGTGCGGAAACCCTGATCCTGGTCCAAAGTAATGCATTGATATCCAATCTGATCCTGTCTCCCAAAGCCCCTCTATTACATGTTACATAATGTTTGATTTAATAAAAATTAATATAAAGCTTCAGAGTTAAAAAGAGTTTTAGAAATATTATTTGATTTTATCTACATGATAAATCTAAAAATGTTCTATTTTAGAAATAAGGAAACTAAGGCAGAATTTAAGTGACTTTCTGAGAGGCACATTGTTAGTATTGAGTCAGATTTGAATTCAGGTCTTCCTGACTCCAAGTCCAGTACTTTATTTACTGCACCACCAACTGATTGAAGGAACTAGAGATGATTACCCTAAAGAAGAGAAAACAAAGGAGGTAACTAAGTGGTTTAGTGAATTGAGAAATGAGGGGGACTGTCGGCAAGTCACATAACACCAATTGCCCAGTACTTACTTCTGCCTTGGAACAAATAAAAAACATTGATTCTAATATGGAGGTAAGATTATTTTTTTTAAGAGAAAACAAAGAGGGAAACTGGTAATCATCTAATATCTGAAAGCCTTTCAAATGGGAAGAAGCATGCTTTGCTTGAATGAAGAAGGCAAAGTTAGGGTAAATGTGTCATGAGTATGTAGGGACAATTCTGTCCTAATATCAGGAAAAAAATTTCCACCCTTTTCTTCAAAAATAGCTTGAACTGCTGTGGGGAGTAGTGACTTCCCCCTCACAGAAAATCTTGAAGCAAAGCCTAATATCCATTTATTTGGAGTTCCATACCATTTATTTGACATCAGGATGCTACTTAATTTCAACTTAATTTATGCCTGTAGAGATGAATTTTTTTCTATGTTAATTTTTTTCTATTAACAAAAAATGTTCCTTCTCTTTTCCATAACCTTCTGACATGAGGGGGAACAAAAGAAAAGCAAAACCCTTTTACAAACATGAATAATCAAGCAATACAAATATCCACATTGGCTATGTGTGAAGGGGAAAATCATTTCATTCTACACCTTGAGTTCTTTGCCTCATTATGAAGAAGTGGGTAGCATGTCTATTATGAGTCCTCTGGAACCACACTTGGTTAATATGCTGAGTTTCTAAGGCCTTCAAAGTTGTTTGTTTTGATCATTGTTGTTATTGAATAAATTGATCTAATTCTGCTCATTTCACTCTGCATCTGTTCAAAGAAGTCTTCGTATTTTTTCTGGAATCATTTGTTTGGCTATTCCCACTCAACTGGTAGCCCCTCAATTTCCAATTCTCTGCCATCTCAAAAAGAAATGTAAAGGGATGGAATTAAGGAGTCCTAGAAGCAGCAGAAGATCAGACCTCTGAATACTCTTCCTTACCAATCACAAACTGAATGCTCCTCGGGGACTGAAAATCAAACCTAACAGAGCCAAGGAACCCTCCTGCTGGACTCAATTCAAAAGGTACACCCCCCCAAAGATGGAATCCGAGAACACTTGGGTTTAAGGGGAAGGCAGAAGGAAGGTCCCAGGACTCCTCCCTGCCACTTAGAGCGCTAAGCCTCCAGCGGTAGCGGGAACCTCTGGGTGGGCAAAGGTGCGGGTCTGGAGGGTATACCTTGTGGGCAGGGCTGTGCCAGGCTTAGAGTGTTGAACACAGGGGGTGAGGAAGGAGCTGGAGAGGGAGCATAGAGCAGGCAGCCTGGTCAGAGTGGCAGAGACCCTCCATATTTCTTCAGCCTTCCAGGAGGTTTTTGCCTCAGAGCGCACCCAGCCCAACCCAACTGAACTTAATACCATCAAAAGTCTTCAGATGTCAGGGAAGGTCAAGCTCCAATACCATTCCTCCACTGCTGGACTTTAATCCAATCAAAAGACTCCAGAGGGCAAGGAAGCTCAAACTCCAACATCCATTCCCCACAGACTGCATGGAGAGATCTCCTGACAAAGCTCCAAGAGGGAAGATTGACAGAAAGCCCCCAAACCAAAAAAAATGAGAGGAGAAAGATCACAGATACATACAGGGAGCAAAGAAGGGAGTAAATATGATCAAACAACAGAAAAAGAAGAAAGAAATTACAATAGACAGTTTCTGTACAGGCAATGATCTAAGAGAAAACAGAACAGAGGAGGAGGCAAGCAATAAAAGAGAAATCCCAGGAAATTGGATACAGGCTTTGGAAGAATTCAAAATGCAGTTTAAAACACAATTAAGAGAGGCTGAAGACAATTGGGAAAAGAATTTTAAAACTAAGATAAGTCTTCTGGAAACATGAAACGGTGTCTTGAAAGCAAAAATCAACCAGCTTGAAAATGAGGCAAAGGAGATGAAAGATGAGGCAAAGGAGATGAGAGATGAGGTAAAGAGAATGAAAGATGACCTACAAAGAAAATTAGACCAGAAGGAGAAGGATAACCAAAATGCCAGGGAAGAAATCCAGTTTTTAAGTACCAGAATACAACTAGAATTAGGTGACCTCACAAGGCAGCAGGACACTATAAAACAAAATCAAAAGACTGAAAAAATTGAGAAAAATATGAAGCACCTCATTCACAAAACAGAGGATTTAGAAAATCATTCAAGGAGAGACAATTTAAGAATCATTGATCTACCAGAAGACCATGACAAAAGAAAAAGCCTGGACATAATACTACAGGAAATTATTCAAGAAAACTGCCCTGATATTCTAGAAGAGGGAAAAGCAGAGATTGAAAGAATCCACAGATCACTTCCTGTACTTAATCCCCAACTGACAACACCCAGGAATGTTGTAGCCAAATTGAAGAACTATCAGACCAAAGAAAAGATATTACAAGCTGCCAAGAAGAAGTCATTCAGATACCATGGAACCACAGTGAGGATAATGCAGGATATGGCTGCATCCATACTGAAGGACTGAAAGGCATGGAATAAGATATTCCAGAAAGCAAGGGAAGTAGGTCTACAACCAAGAATCAACTACCCAGCAAAACTGACTATATATTCTTACAGGGGAAAGTATGGTCATTTAACAAATTGCGTGTTCATACAGCATCTCAAATGCAAATCTCCACTGAGTCATGTTCTAAGGTGGAACAGAACTAATGACAGAATGTCTGTCCATTTTTGGTGTGTTTCTGCACAAAATTTTACTATCAATGTTTTGATATTTTTATTTAATCTCTCCACTTGCCCTGAATTTTGGGGATGATATAGTGTGTGGTATGTTGCTTGTTTTCCTAGATTTTTATAAATTTCATTTAATATTGATTGAGTAAAGTGACTTCCACAGTCTGAGTCTAATTTTGTGGGAATCCCAAATCTAGGCATGATTTTTAAAAATATGATTTTGACTACAAATGCTGCATTGTTCTTTTTGGCAGGAAAAACTTCTAGCCATCTAGTCAGTCTGTCTATGATGACAAGGCAATACTTAAACCCTTTGTTTTTTGGCATATTGATAAAATCTATCTGTATGCATTCAAAAGGAGTATATGCTAAGGCAAGACCCTTTGGTCTTATAAACTCCCTGATTGAACTGCATACAAATTTTACATTTTTGACAAACTCTTATGGCATATGAGGATATTCCTGGTGCAGTCCAAAATCATCTCACTGAATCGATCATGGCTTGGGTTCCATAGTGTTCTTGTGCATGTATTGCATTGCACACGTGATAAAATAATGTTCTAGGCAGGATGGGCTTGCCTAGTTTCAAAAGCCATATACTTCTTATTTGTTTCACCACTAAGTTCTTTATCCATGATTGAATTTCCTATTCATTGTAGGCATTAGTTAGATTGTCCTGTTCAACTATTGAGAAATTCAATACATGTAGAGGTCCTTCTCTAGCTCCAAATTTTGCTATAATGTTAGCTCTATGGTTTCCTAAGGATACATGATCATTAGCCTCTGTGTGTGATCTACAGTGGATTCTTGCCACTTCCTTGGGCAGTTGTATGGCCTCAAGAAGTTGCATTATTACTTTGGCATATGCGATCTCTTTGCCTGTATTTGTCAAAACTCCTCTATGTTTCCAAATTTCTGCTGTGGCATGAATTACTGAGAATGCATACTGGGAATCTGGGTAAATATTGATTCGTTTATCTTTCCAAATTTGCAAAGAATTTAATAAAGCAACTAGTTCTGCCCCTTGAACGCTCATGTGCTTTAGTAAGGACACATACCATAATGTCTCTGTTTGTGTTACTACTGCTGCTCCAGTGTACCTTTCTCCATTAATTATCGTGCTCGAACCATCAGTATACATTTCAATGTTGGGTTGTTCCAGGGGAGTGTCTTTTAAATCATTTCTTGGTTTTTCTACTAATGATATTGTTTCCTGACAATTATCTATGGGTTCCCTTTCAAACGGCAGATCTGGAATCAAGAATGCTGGATTCAATGGTTGGCAAAGTTTTAAAGTGATGTTTTCATTGCTTAGTAACACAATTTCATATTGAGAAAGTCTTTTCTGTGTGCAAGCTTGTAAATGACATTTCTTCAATATGGATTCTAGTTGGTGTGAAGAGTAGAGGACAGTAGAGAAGAGTTTTGATTCTAATACCAAATCAGATGACATTTGAATCATGGTTGCTATGGCAGTGATTGCTCTCAAACAGGATATCATTCTTTTCTCAGTTATATCCAGCTGTGTACTATAATATACCATTGGCCTAAAATTGGGTCCTAAATGGACTAACACTCCAGAATCTATACCTCTTGCTTCATGTACAAAGAGATGGAATTCTTTGTTGTAGTCTGGAATACCTAAGGCGGGAGCTGTTATGATTGCTTCTTTGAGCTGTACCAAGTCTTGCAGATAGTCTTTTGTTAGTTTCAAAGGTTCTATGACTGTGTTTTTGGCTAAGTCCATAAGGCATTTTATTATTTGGCTATAGCCTGGGATCCATTGTCTAGAGAAACCTGTCACTCTTAAAAAGGCTCTCAGTTGTTTCTTAGTTTTTGGCATGGTAAGCTTCTGTATGTCCTCTACTCTTTTCTTGGAAATCTTTCTCATCCCCTTTTCCAAGATAAATGCTAGGTATTCCACTTTAGGCATGACCCATTGTATCTTTGATTTGGAAACTTTGTGGTCTTTCTTATATAGCTCTAGGAGGAGTTTTTTACTGTCCTGGTAACAAACGTTAGCAGATGGGGATGCAAGAAGAATGTCATCCGCATACTGCATGATTTTGCTTTCTTTGAATTAGATGTTCTTTAAATCTTGTTACAAGATTTGGCAAAATGCTACTGGACTATCACAGAATCCCATTGGTAATCTTCCACATGTCATCTGAGTCCCATTCCACGTGAAAGCAAAATTTTTTTGACTTTCCTTTGCAATTGGAATGCTAAAATAAGCACTACACAGATCAATGACAGTACGATATCTAGATTTACTTGGAATTTCTGAAATTATTTTAGATGGACTTGAAATGACTTCATGGGACTTTTTTACAAAGTTATTTACTGCTCTTAAATCTTGGACTAATCTCTACTGAACTTTTCCTTTAGAGTCATATTCCAGTTTCTTTATGGGTATTATTGGGGTATTATATTCTGAATATGTTGGAATTAAATTTTTCTAATCCAACAAGCTTTGGATAAATGGGTTGATTCCATCTATGACTTCTTTACTTAAGTTTGTATTGTGGTATCCTTGGTGGTGTCCCTTCTTTAACTTCTACTTTTACTGGTGTTGCTAACATTAGAATCCCTACATCTGTAGAATGTGTAGCCCAAAGTCCTTCTGGTATATCACTTGGTATTTCAAATATTGTACCTTCATTCTGAACTTGTTCATCATCCACTTGTCTCATGAACAGCAATGGATAATGTTTTAAAGAGTCTTTGGGTAGATGTAGAAAGATTTTCCCCAATTTATCACATTGAATGGTTGCTCCAATTTTACACAAAAAATCTCTCCCAAGAAGGTTGAATGGACATTCTGGGATTAACAAGAATGTGTGTTCGGTTGTTAGGGGTCCTAGTGTTACGATTTTTTATTTTAGTTTTGGTACTCTCTATTTTTCCCTGTAGCCCCCATTATGTGTATGTAACATGATTTGGCTGTCTTCAGGAGATGTTTTTAAAACAGATTTAGTTGCCCCTGTATCAATAAGAGCTGGGTAGATCTCATTACCCAGTTTTATCATGACCCTTGGTTCTGTGTTCTCATTTTGTTGGCATGCTTTTGTTGGAATGTATTTCTATTTTGCTCAAATCCCCATTTTGATCTTCAGCTACAGACCTTTCTTGTTACTTTGAGTATTCATTTGCAATCCATCATCAGTTTGTAATGGAATTGCATTATCATGGAGACTTAAGGATAGCATAATAATGCTTGTGTTTGCTTTTTCTTGTGCAGTTATTATTCATTGGAATTCTTCTGTATAAGGATTTAAGGTTGACTTTTCTATTTTGTCATTGGTATTTTCTTTTGTAATATCATCCCTGTCTTCAGTGTCATTGTCTCCAGGAGGTCTGCTAATTTGAATGTCCTCTGCTATTGCATTTTCCTTCCCTTTGGACACTTCTGTTGTTTGCTCATGTGCTTCAATTAATTCATTTGCAGTTTGTTTAGAATCTTTATAACCCTCTTCTATTTGTGTCTCATATGGTTTTGTTTTTGGTTATACTTCGTGTTTCTAAAGTTTATTCTTTCCTTTCTGCTAAGTTGCTTTTGTCTTGTGCTGAGAAATGTTGTAAATCACTGTTGCTTGGATCTAATCTTTCATGTTCTTTGCTTTTAAAGTTACAATGTCCTAGTAATTTTAAGGTTTGTGTATTACAGACTGTTGTCAGTTCTGTTCCTTCCTCTTTCTTTGTAGCTTGTTCCACTGTTCCAAAAATTTTCTCTTTAATCTTTGTTACATTATTATCTAATTGGATTTCTTCTTCTATCTGTTCTTTAGTTTTATTTTGTACTTTTGGACCCCCAAGTTCTATTTGCATGCAATTTCCTTCCTTTTAATTTTCCCCATTTCCTTTCCCATCTTGCCTTTTTGATATTACCCCATGCACTTGGTTTCATAACTGACTTTGTTTGGCAGCACCTGAGACTACTTGTGAATAACGTGGTTTCACTCCCTTTTGGATGTATTTCTCCATGGTTTCTAAAGTTGGTGCTTGCAATGAATTCTTGCAATTACAATTACATTTTGTATCTGTATGTGTATTTTTGCTGCTATACTTTATGTTGCTTTTCCAGGATCTCTGTTTGTTATTAACTTGGACTAATTGTGCCTTTAAACAACAGTCTCAAAACATGTGATCCATTTTTCCATATAGGAAACATTTGGGTACATTTCTCCTTTGATTGCTTTGTGTGTAGTTTCTTATGGGTTTGTATGATTGCAGAGTGGCTAGACTTTTTATATCTTCATTTTCTTTATGTTTAAGTGTGCTGTTTGTCTCCTTGAGCTTGGTTTTAAGCTTGATTATTATTTCATCCTTTTCCTCTAGGATTTCTTTATGACCTGTGAATATGTAAGTTGCAGTTTTTCTTAATTTCAAAATCTTAGCAGTAGACAGAAAGCAACAGAAAAGTTCTAACATTCAGAGCTGGTTGGGCCTGTCTCTTTGGGCTTAAGAAAATAATGGCACTTCTATCTAGAGTCTGGGAAGAACAGCTCCCCCCATTTCCCAGGCCAGGAAGGAAGAGCTAGTCACAAGACCAACTGCCACTCCCAGTTGCTCCTTCCCCCACCAACTGTCAGTCTTGTCAATTTCTTCTCTCTCTAATATTTCCACTGTTGCTTGTTCCAACACAGTGGCAGAAAGTCCAGAACTTGTTTTAGTTTCCTTTACACAAGATGCTCCCTTTTTGGGAGCCATTCAGGGGTACCATGCCTGGGATTAACTTCCCAGCTTCTTTGGTATGAGACTGTGATGTTCCATCCATTCACATTTTTATAAATGTGGGAGGTGGGGATTATAATTGTATTTCACTTCAGCTACTAAAATGGACCTTACCTCCTGTTAGAGGCAGGCAACATGATCAGAGGTGTTGAAAAAAAAACCTCTAAAAATCATGTCTAAAGACCCCTTAAAATCAATTTGAGATATTTAGCTCATGAAATTTCCCAAAGGTTGTTATACAATTGTAACCAGTTTTTATGAAGTCCTTCTATCCTCTATGTGACAAGTTACAAAGCCAAAATGTAAAAAAAGGCTATTTTTACATATAGGTTTATTCAATAATATTTGTTCAGTATAGTTATAGTGGAAAAGCAACAGAATATAACAGTAGTTAAAACCCAGTACATTAAAATGATACAGTGTAACAGAAGAGTATTGAATACATTAATACATGAACTTAACCCCCCCCCCAAATAAATCTTAAACAAAACAATCAGCAAAATGCAATAAAATACAGAGATTTTTATAAAACATTGGAGTCTGAAAAGTCTTAAAAATATAACCTCTAGTCTCTTTAAAGTTCATTTTTTTAATCTGTTGAGATTCCTTTTGTCAGTACTGTGGTACTTTCCATAGTGAGGGAGAACATGGGTTTTAGGAATCTCAAACTGGGCAGGCCCAAATGGCAAAGAGTTGCAGGGAGATGAATTTCTCTCCTGAATCTCCGGTAAGATAAATATAAGGATCAGTCACTCAAAAAACATCCTTTGAAATAGGCAATGCACTGCTCCCTCATAGAATATGCCATGCTTGTAATCAACTTCCTGTTTAGAAAAGTCTCTTCCTTCTCCTCACCACCCCCTCTGAGGTCCCCTGCCATGTGGAGGCTATTTGTTGTCTAAGGAAAGAACACCCCAGTTTTTACCAGCTGGTTTGTGATTCTGAAGACACAGTGGCAGCTACCAGCAGCCTGGGTCCTGGGGCTGGGCCTGGGGTTGGATGAGCGATCTGGGTCAGAGGCCAGAGATCAGGGTTAGAGTTACTGGGGCCTGAGGCTGGGGCTGGGGCCAGGGTTGGGGCTGGGGCCGGAGCTGGAGCTGGGTGAGTGATCTGGATCAAGAAGGTCAGGAGTGGATGGCTGGAGCAGAAGTGAGCTGAATCACGAGAAGCAGTTTTATAAGGGTGGGTGGATGGGTGGGGTGTGCAAAACATCATGGCAGGAGAAACATAGCTTAAAAAAATTATCTAGGCTATCTTAAAAAAATTGAGAAACTCTCATCCGACATGTTCTCTCTTCCTCTTATCTTCAAATTATTGTAATTTCAAAGTTGGTATGTTTATAAGACCCATCAGAGAGACTAGTATTCCTTAGATTTCAGGGGGGGGATGTATAAATGGAGATTTTGAACCCTAGACTTAATTCCCCAGAAGTCCTTGGTATTTCCCACAATTCCCTATAATCTCTCCTTAGTCTCCACATTGGTGAGATCACAATTGGTATTTAACTGGCAGTAATGCCTCCCATTCTCTCTTCCTTTGCAATGATGCAGGAAGTATAATTGTAAGCTAACATTTTAAATGGACTAATCAATCATGGGCACATGTATATTATTTATTCCTTGATTTCTAATGATCCTTAATAAGCCTCATAAAATATAATATTTTTATTATTAGAGATATAATTTAATTTTTATATAGGGTCACACAGACGGGGAGTGTCTGAGGCCAGATTTGAAACTAGGACCTCTCATCTCTAGGCTTGGCTCTCAATCCACTGAGCTACCTAGCTATCCCCAGTCCAGTGATTCTTAAATTATCTCTCCTTTATCAGTTTCCAGGTGAGTTGGTTTTGTTATGACACCCTTTACATCTTTATTCCCACCCTCCAATTTTCCTACTATTTTGACTGTTTTAATATTACCTTATCTTTGGTCCATACTAATTTTCAGGGAATTTGTTGTTTGAACAAGGTTTGTATTTCTTTGATCACTTTTGAATAAATTTCCAATTCTTTCTTCTATAACACATATTTTCTATTTTCCCTTTAATGTTCTTATTTACAAAAATACTATAATCTTTAAAAATAGTTCTTGCTTTATCTGTTCTAAGAGTTGTAGTTGTATTTGTGTCCAAGTTGAGTTTTTCTTTGAGACTTGCTTATACATGTTTTGGAGTCCTCTTTTTCAATTTATGTCCTGTCATAAGAACAGTTTTTCATAGTGGGATTCTTTACCTCCTTCCCCCATCCTTCTAGCTTTATTTTTCAGACTATATATTAGGCCAAGGTTCTGTTATAAATATTCTTGTGCATATTCATTCTTTCCCCTTTTGGTGCCTATTTGTGGACTTGAGTGAAAGGATACGTACAATTTAATGAATTTTAAGGCAGTTCCCAAATCCTTCCCAGAATGTTATTATATGACTTTATATATCCAAGTTATGCATCTTCTTAGAACTAATTGAGATATGTTACAATGTCTTAGTCTAAATGACTTTCTGCTTTACTATTTTCAGTTTTCTTGTCATTTACTGTTGAGATGAATCCTTATTTCAGTGATTGAAGTTCATGGATTTATGGAATATTGTGCTACTATATTTGAATTCTTCTGGGTCCTGTGAAGATAGGATTAACTCTCCCCTTGTTTATTTTTAGCTAAATAAATCAAGAACTTAAAGTACCCCTATTTGACACTAGGTAAGAGAGTTTGCAAGCCGCTTACTAGAGTAAGCTCACACCTCCAAAGGTCACTGTCCCCTTTGGACAGTGCTAGGCAAATTGAAAGACTGCAATTGATTTCCATAAAGTGGGGGAGTGACAGGAAGTGACATTGAAAAAACTGCTTTAAAAGGCCAGCTCAAGGATTCAGTCATTCTCTCTGCATTGGTGAGTTGGACCGGAGGAGGAGACTCTTTCCCTGGATCCTGTGTTGGCTTGTGGTGGGGAGTGGAGTGATTCCTCCCTTGGTTCTTCAGCAAGGAGACCCTTTCTGCTCATTGGTGCTTCGGTGGGACACTTCTTTCCGTGTGAGTTCTGGTGAGATTCTTGGCAATCTTAGCCTTGTGTGCACTGAAGGTTCTCAGCAGATTCTTCAGAGTCTCTTGGCTCTTCAGATTTCAGCTTCCCAAAAAGGACTTTGGATTCGGACAAGATTCACTTTCGGACTCGCATTTGTGGTCTGGAGACATTAGGATTAAATGTAGGATTTTTTTTTTTTTGTGGCTAGGCAGTACTTTCTGTCTCTTTATCTACATTTTCCCACTTTCACTCTTTCCACCTCTTTGTAAATGAAGCTGCTAAAAGTCATTTTGACTTAAGTTGTAATATTTTAAAATTGGCAACCACAATATTACTTTAGAATTCTCATATGTATCATAAAACCTAAATTTAAATTCTTCCGGTCCTTTATACTTAACTTAATTTGACCAAATCTTTGGTAATATTGAATTTTCAAGTTACATTAGGTAGTATTGCCATTTTTATGATATTGGAATAGCTCAAACAAGAGTATTTTTCAATCGTGTTCATATAATTTGTGTATGTGTATTAGTAGATAGACTCTTATGTATTTTATATACATTATATTAATCTTGAATGAAAATCCCTTTTCTGTCTCTTCCTGTTTAGTTTTGTTGATAACACATAAAAAGACTATTTACTTATGTATCACCTATTTTGATGAAGTTACTATTTCAATGATTTATTTTAGCTGAATCTTGAGGGTTCTCAATATGATTATATCATATGTAAAAAGAAAAGAAAGGTTTTTCTATCTTTGCTTATTCTCTAAATTTCTTTTTCAAAAAACACCCTTACCTCCTGAATTAGAATTGACACTAAGTATTGAATCCAAGGCAGAAAAGTGGCAAGGAGTAGGCAGTTGGGGTTAAGTGATTTGCAGGTAGGATGTGTCTGAGGTCAAATCTGAACCTAGGCCTCACCTCTCTAGGTCTGACTCTAATCATTGAACCACGTGGCTGCTTTTCAGTGTCTTTTTCTTAATGCTATGGCTAGTCTTCCTAAAACTATACAAAAACCAGTGGTAATTATGATCTTCCTTGCTTCACTTCTAATGATACTGGAGAAGCCTCTATCATTTTTTCTACTACAGATATTGAGAGCATTTTGTTTCAGATGTATTGCTAATATTTTATTCAATAATGAGTTCAAATCCCAACTAAAAATTTAATAGTTTTGTGAATCCGGACAAGTCACTTTATAACTCTCAGTCTATGTTTTTTAATCTAAAAATGGGGATAAGAATAGCACTTATTTCTTAGAATTATTGTTAGAACTAAATGAGTTTCTTTCTGCATGAAGGCAAATTGCTTTGCAAAGTTTAAAGCTCTGTATCAATGCAAGCTATTGCTATAAGTGCTATTGCTGTTGCCATTCTTTTGCATTAATCTCTATTAGAGATCTTTGCCTATACTCTTCTTTCTCTGATCCATGCTTTAGATAGCAGAATAGTATTTTTTCCTAGAAGAAGTTTTTTTTTTTTTTTTATAAACCCTTACCTTCCGTCTTGGAGTCAATACTGTGTATTGGCTCCAAAGCAGAAGAGTGGTAAGGGCTAGGCAATGGGGGTCAAGTGACTTGCCCAGGGTCACACAGCTGGGAAGTGCCTGAGGCCAGATTTGAACCTAGGACCTCCCATCTTTAGGGCTGACTCTTAATCCACTGAGCTACCCAGCTGCCCCCCCTAGAAGAAGTTTGATAGGATCCCTTTTCTTTCCCACCAGTTTTCCCCCTAACAAGATATGTTAGAGCTAGTTAAACTAAATTAGTAATGCAATGACTTATGAATAATTGGATTAACTGTTTAAGAGGCTAATGTGAATATATCAGAATTGAAAGATTTGTGGTTGAGATGGTTAGGATACATTTTTGAGAAAATATCTAGATTGCCTTTTCTTATACATCAACATGTCAGTCTTTCTTGTAAATGCTTCTGTGTGAACCATAACAAATTCAGTTAAATATATTAATCCCTCAAAGGAAATTGTTTATTAGGCAAGAATTGCTAGGAAACAAACTTGATGATTCATTCTGAGCCCTTGATCCCCCTCTTTTCTTTCTCCTCACAGCTAGAACTAATATCATACCTTAGCTAACAAGCAGAAGCAGGTTTTTTGATTACAAATAATTTCACTGGTTATTGGAAAAAGGATTCCATTATTACCTCTATGTATGGGAATATACATATATTTTTGAAAACAAAAATCCTATGATTTTAAAACATTACTACTGAAGATTTTATTTTTTTGAGTAAACCTGCCTCACCCTTCCCCTCCTTCTTTCTCCTGTAACAGCGAGGTAGCACTCATACACCCTGCCCCCCTTTTCCTACTGTAGTAAAAAAGAATTCTTAGAAAGCATTAAAAAGTTCTATCATACTAACTTTAGGCAGGCTTTAAGATGGGAGAGGATAGGTTTCATCACTATAGTGACATGTACATAAATAAAGCTTCTATGCAGCAAAGTTAGTGAGAACCTTACACTTATTTGAGGTAAGTATTTTAGCAATTGCCAGGTTATGTGAACATGTAAGCAGCTTGT